>NW_028188190.1:0-66913 GCF_964204655.1 Triturus cristatus | reverse complement strand
GAATGAATCCACCCTTTACGTCCCTCGATCTTCACGGCTGTTCTTGTGGTCAACAGGACCAACTTGGGTGCTTTCCACCTGGGCTCCAGTTGACTTTTCCTGTCGAAATTTCTCACAAAGACAAGATTACCCGGAACAACGTCATGGGGTTTCGCCTCAGTGTTGTCGGGAAAGGCTGCAGCTACCTGTGAACGAGAAGATTGTAGTGCAGACATCAAGGAAGCCAAGTAATCTGTCAGCATGTTACAGTCAATGTCAGTTATTTTGCGTGGTATAGGCGTCCCCCACATATTCGGTGGTCTACCAAAGATCACCTCATACGGGGATAGCCCTGTTCTAGAGTGTGCTACCATTCTCATGTAAAAGAGTGCAACTGGTAATGCTACTATCCAGTCGACACCTTTCTCTCTACATATTTTAGACAGTCTGATTTTCAGTGTCTGGTTATGTCTTTCTACGAGACCTGCTGCCTCGGGGTGTCGGACACAGTGGAATTTCCACTGATATCCCAACAAGAGTGAGACATGTTTCATTAATTCGGATGAGAAAGGCTGACCGTTATCTGAATATACAACACGTGGTTAACCGTACCGTGGGAAGAATTCTCGAACTAGCTGCTTGGCAGTAGTCGGGGCAGTGTAATCTGATACGGGATACGCCTCTGTCCAACGGGAGAGAGCGCAGACAACTACGAGGACATATTTGAATCCTCGACAACGTTCCATCTGAATATAATCCATCTGGAGGACTTCAAAAGGATGGTCAGGAGGCTGAAATCCACCCTGCTCTACGGGAACACTCTTTCCTGGATTAAACTGACAACATATCATACAGGTACGAACTTTTTGTTTAGCTGCTGCTCGTAAATGTTTGTTGAACCAAATGTGCTGAATGCTGTCTAGCATAGCCTTCTCTCCTAAATGTGCTGGACTGTGAACTGTAGCTATAATGGCTTGAACCATGGAATCAGGGAGAAACCATACAGATTTCTCCTTCGTCATCCATCCTTGATCTGTCTGGATCCCTCCTAGTTCAGTCCACTTCTTTATTTCTTCTGCTGTGGCATGTGTCTGTATGTCAATTACGTCAAGTGCGGGATCCTTAATTGTCATACACTGTGTTGGTGTCTGAACTATTGGCTTTGTCATGTCTAATGTGCGATTCTGAGCAGTCTGTTTAGCTGTTTTGTCAGCTAAATCATTGCCTTGAGAAATGGTATCAGTAACCTTCGTGTGTGCTTTACATTTCATAATCGATATAGCAGTGGGTAGATGTATTGCATCTAACAAAGCATGAATGAGGGGCCCGTGCTGAATGTGGGCACCATGGGACGTTAAATAACCTCTCTCTCGCCACAGCACGCCGAAGTCGTGTACAACTCCGAATGCATAACGTGAGTCAGTGTATACATTAACTTTCTTATTTGTGGCTTGAATACAGGCTTGCGTTAGAGCAATAAGTTCTGCTGCTTGGGCTGACAGAGTATCTATACAATGTGTCTCAATAACTTCAGTGTCTGTTGTGACTGCATACGCGGCCACTAAATCTCCTGTACTTGTTCTCATGCATGATCCGTCTACATACAACGTCAGGTCTGGATCTAACAATGGAACGTCTGTCAAGTCTTGTCTAGGTTTCGTCTTTATTTCAATGATTTCAACACAATCATGAGCTAGTGGGTCTGTTCCAATTACAGGTAATAGTGTAGCAGGATTCAATGTATTACACCGTCGGATCTCTATGTGTGGTTGAAACAATGTCAGTTCATAACCGGTAAGTCTTGCTATGGTCAAGTGTTGTGTTTGTGTTCGGTTCACAAGAACCTCTACTGCATGTGGTACTTGAACTGTCAATGGGTGTCCTAATACTATGGCATCGCTTTGTCTGATTGCTAAAGCTGTCGCTGCCACTGATTTCAGGCATGCAGGCAAAGCCTGAGCTACGGGATCTAATGTACTGGAAAAATAAGCACATGGCTTGCGTGATCCTGCTTGATCCTGAGTGAGTACTGACAAGGCAGTACCTTCGCGTTCTGTAACAAAGAGTGTAAAAGGTTTGCTATAACATGGTGTTGCTAAAACAGGTGCTTGACATAAAGCTTTCTTTAGGCTTTCAAAAGCTTGTGTATGTTCCTGAGTCCAAGGGAGAACAGTCGATGTGGCTGCCTCCTGTGTGGTTAACTGAATGAGTGGTTTTGCTAGAAATGCGTACTGAGGGATCCACTGCCTACAATATGAAGTGAGGCCTATGAAAGCCCGCACCTCCTTTTGTGTCTGGGGTATTGACATGTTAGCAATTAACTGGATGCGATCTGGTGTAAGCTGCCTTCCCTCCTTGGACAGCGAGTGACCAAGATAAATAACTCGCTGAACACAGAATTGCAGCTTAGAAGGGGACACCTTGTGCCCCTTGTCGGCTAGGAAATGTAAAACTGTCAGAGAAGCTTTTTCACATTCTGGCTCGCTTCTCGCGGTGATCAGCAGATCATCGACATATTGAAGCAGTGCAGTATTGACTGGCATGTGGATACTGTCAAGTTCTCGTTTCAATGCTTGGCTGTAGATGCTGGGGCTTTCTGTGAATCCTTGGGGAGCGCGTGAGAATTTAAAACTGCGCCCATTTAAACTGAATCCGAACAAGTATTGGCTTTCCGGATCTATTGGGACGCTGAAAAAGGCATTCTTGAGATCAATTACAGTAAAGAATGTTGCTTCGGAATCAATTGCTGTCAACAATGATGATATATCAGGGACCACAGGGAATTGTGGTACAATACACTTGTTTAGTTCACGCAAATCAATAACCAATCGGTACACTGGTGGGGCAGTAGGATCAGTTCGTTTAAGAATCGGAATTATCGGTGAATTACATACATTGGAGTCTGTTTCTACAACTACTCCCTGGGCAATCAGCTCATCAATGATTTTCAACAAAGCCACTACAGCATCATGCGGTAACTTGTATTGTCGCATTCGTGGTAGTACCACTCCTGCTTTCAATGTAACTCGATAGGGTGTAATGTTCATGCAGCCAACATCCGTAGGGCCTTGTGCCCATAGATGTACTGGTAAAGTCTGTAGTCGGGGATCCATGTCTCTAGACACATAGTGACCTTTAAAATCACGCAAAAACAACCTTACTCCTTCCGGAGAACAACATATTATGGCTCCTAGTGCTTTCAGAGTTTTAATTCCTAACAGATTTTCTGGGCATGATTTAGTAAGCAATAAATCTGTAGTTCGTGTCAAAGGTCCTATCGTAAGTGGTAGAGGCTGTGATACTTCATTAACAATAGGTTTTCCTGAAAAACCAAGGGAAACATTTTGAGAGCCTGAGAGGGGTGCCCCTGGAACTTCACTACGTTTTATGGTTGTTCGACTTGCCCCTGTATCGAGTAAGAATTTTCTATCTTGACCTAATAATTCACTATGTACATAAGGTCCTTCTTGATCTACAGGAATCTCGATAAGCGGTAAGTCAACTTCCCTCTCTAGGCTGGTTCATGCGTAACGCTGATACTCAGGGTATTCATACTGTGCAGTCTGATACATTTGTCGTGTTGTGGTTTGTGTGGCAGTAGCAGGCAACGGTGGTGCAGCTGGCACAAACTGTATGGGTTGCTGTGAGGCTGGCATAGACTGTTGCTGAACTGGCATGGACTGTCCATGCTGCATAGCTCCTTGTTCATTCTGATCTTGTCTAACTAATCGTGGTCTCTCTTTTGCAATACCTGTAGCTATATTTCGTTTCAGGACTTGACAATCATGTACATAATGGCCTAGTTGTTTACAGTAATTGCAGGTTCCTTTTACAGGAACTGCAGAATCACCAGAATGTGTCACACCCTTTTTGTGACCATCTGCTGGTACTGTCTGAGAAACTAGCATTTTCATTTTTGTATCCTTCATGCGTCTATGCTCGTGTTCTTGTTCATCCCTAATTCTATTGTGATGATACTGTAACATTTGTAGCATTTGCGACGGAGTGTTACTTTGCCAGGTACTCTCGAATTTCAATACTCTATTCTTCACTGGGGGCAATGCATTTTCCACTAATTTTGTCACAAATAGATGTGGATATGAGTCACTACTTGCTTTTATACCACTATTTATACCAAAACATTTTTCAAATCGAGCATAATAATCGCTTGTGTCTTCATCTTGCTTTTGTTTACAGGCTGTGATTGCACCCCAATCTTCCTTTTTTGTAGTTAATAAACGTGGCAGTACCTGTACTAGTAAACCTGGTAATAGTTTAACTTTATCCCCGAGCCCCGAACCTGCAGCTCGGCCCCTTTCTTCCTCTGCTAATGCTGTCCAGTCTATCTTTTGGTCTCCCACTTCCCACTCTTTTTCTTTCAGTTTTTCATAAATGCCAGCAGGCAAAAGCACCTTTAATATCGTCATAATATCAGGAAAGGTGTACTCTCCCATCAGTAACATGTCTTTAATTTCTCGGTGGAAACCCGCTGGGTCTTTGTCATGACTAGGTACTACTTTTTTCATTTCTAATAATTCCATTTTTGATATGGGAGTGTAAACAAATACACGGTGAAACTCATTGTCTTCGCCTTTTATTGGGTGCACTTCCCGTAAAGGATTTTGTCTATCCATGTAGTACGGTGCTCTTTCTCTGGGGGGCAAGGAGAGAGAATCTGGATTTACAAAAAGGACGTACTGCTTACGTGACACTAATATCTCTTTAATTAGCTTGTTACTAGAACCTCTCCATCTGTTCGTGAGTAGTTCCGTTAATATATCAGGTAAAGGACCAGGGTCAGCATGTTGGCTCTTATATAATATGAGGAGTTGCTGAATCATATATATTCCAGCTAAACGTTGTTCATCTGTACTGAGGTTAAAAAACGTGTGTGCTACGGTCTCATCACCGTATTTTTCAGGACTGTCAATCCAGTGAACGGCTGATCTGGCTAATTCTTGCTCATCCATGGAATCGAGGAGGTGGTAACCTCTTCGTTCTCGTAGTATTTTGTCTGCGGCTTGAAACGAATGTTCAGGAGATTTCAGATTTATTACAGGCGTCGGATACGTTCTGCTATTATTTGGACATACAGAGTGTATGGGATCAGAAAAACATCTAGTATTTTCACAGTATCTTCCTTTGCCTACATAGGCTATGGTCTCTGACTGTCTTGCGGAATTCCCTGATTCGGACACTTCATCTTGCTCAAACTCGTCTGTTCCCAATCTCTCTTCATGAATACGCTCTATTTCTTTACGGATTTTTCGGCACATGGCTATTATACAATTTTGCTTATCGTGTCTCCCTTCTGATATGTTCTGACTCCATTTTGTAAGAATAAGCATTGCATTCGGGTCTACCCCCGGACGATCTTGATTTCTGATCACACAGTTTATGAGGAAACGTAACAGTTCCCCCTGTATCTCTACTTTCTGGAATTCCATAGCTCTGTTAATACATCCTGGATCTCGTCCTGTTTGAACAAAATGATATATGTTATCCAGATGCGTAGTCATTCCTGGTAACCTTGCTAAATACTCTGCGGCTCGTCTGATACGTAATGATGCCAGGACCATTTCGTCCTCTTTACCGACCACGGGGTCATATCTACAATTTACAAGGAGTTCCTTAAGCGTACGTTCATTTACGAATTTTGGTGTACGTGAATGTGTTGACTCTTGAAAGACAAGTTTATTTATTCTAGGTGGTGTAAAAGTACTGCTAGCACCTCCCGTGGCCCCATCTGGGGCGTCGGGTGTGAAAGGATTCGTTGAACGTGACACAGCAACTATGGGTGTCGATACCCCTATAGGATCGACTGCGGAGACAGATGCGGAAACAGATGTGCTTGCCGAAGCTTGTATCGGGACTTGCTGTTGCACGGGGACAGATACCTGATCCTGACGTTGAACCCCTCCGCCAGATGGTCTATGTGGTGCGGCGTTAGCATACTCGGGAGCTGCGTCATCTAGATATGAGGAAAGAAAAACATCTTCTGCGGTTCTGGGAAGCCCCTTTGGATGTACCTTAATTGGAAATAACGGGGGTGGCAAGTCTTTTGGCATCTCTGTAACAGCCTTAGGTAGTCCTTCGGCTAGAAGGGGATACATACCATTCATAAGAGCATTTCTTTGTCTATTCACTTGTTCTGATTTCACTCGGATACCTTCCTCAATTAATAGATTTTCTTGAACTTTATTTGAACTTTCTTTACTCCTCTCTTCTTGTCTACGTGCTTTTTCTGTTCGTCTATGAGATTCTTTACGCCATAACTCAACAGCGTCTTTCTGTGACTGTCTGACCTTTCTTTTCCATAACTCTTCCTCCACTTTCATGATGCACTCTGCATCCCAGGTTCCCGCTATGGGCCACCTTTGACTTTCCGGTAATCCTTTGGTATAATCTACCCATAGATCAAGAAACAATATGGCATCTAAGCCATGCTTATGGTACATGAAATGTCCTGGAGTGTCTCTAGGAGGAATAGGAACTGCTTCTTCAAGCACCCCTTTTCTGGTAGTAATCTGTCTTAACTTCGAGAAGAGCGGCATATTGACAACTGATCTGATACTTACTCTTGAATTTTCTTAATACGAAAAACACCATAAATGAACAGTGAACAATGAACAGTCATTCATACCACAATATGCAAGACATTTCTGAATACTTTAAACATTAAACATTAAACATTTAATAATGGTCGACAATGATGACAGTCTGCCTAACTAATCACCACGCTGAATTCTTGACAATAACTGAATACTTCGGAATACTTGATATACTGCTAAACAGTACATATACACTGCTAAACAGTGCAGACCGGATTTGTGTACCCAAATCCGTCTTGACCGGCACAACCTATGTGCGCGTCAACACGCCTCCCCGGCGATGGTACTCACCGAGTAGCTCCTTGAAACGGAAGGCCTCAGAGAATGGACAGGACTCGATAACTGCGGACATCGGACCCTCTGGACGTCGGGATTTCGGAAAACCTGGTGGGCCTCTGTATACCTCGGATCTTGCTCTCTCAGCTAGGCTCTGGTCGGGATACTTCGCACTTCTCACCGCCTCGTCTGGGTTGATCGCAGCCTCAGTCGCCCCCGCTTGACCGGAGGGAGCTTACAGGAAATCCTGCTGGTACGCGTTTATGGTCCGTCCAGCTGTGGCAGGAGACCGGGCCTGCAACGCACCGCCGGCGCGTGAGATGAGAAAGTGTCCCTGTTCGGGCGCCATTATGTGGTAAATAAAAATACCGGACTGAATTTCATACGGAATCTTAAAATAAAGTAAATAGCTCAAAATAACAAGAGGCAGAATCCGTGGTATAAGAGGTTTTCTAATGGGCTTTATTCCATTCAAAATGGCCGACTCGAGTCGCGGCCTTCAGGTTCCGTCACCACGAGGGTTCAGGAAGTGAAGTACAATAATTTATTGATAGACATGTATTTTTATAATAAGTACATTACAATGAAACGAATGTAGAAGGCGTAACATTTGATAAGAAAAGTGACAAAACAGTGACATAATCGAAACTAGGCGTAATAAGGAATAAAAGAAACATGATTGGTTTGCATTATCAGACATAGGTGGATCTATAAGATAATACTTGGCATAGATGCGCGCGCGGCAGCATGACGTGTAATTGACGTGCAACTAGGGGGTGAAGGGGACTTGACATTTAGCTCTACATGTGGAGACGAGAAGTCTGGGGGTCAAGTCAACCTAATCCCAAATCATATCTAACATCCTATGTTTAAAGAACTATGTTATCCACAAGGAAGAGACTCTCGGACAGAATCTATTCTATACTGACTGTGTACGTGTACAAGCGTCTAAGTGTCTATATGAGATGCGAGGGATAGAAAACTTTCCATGGCAACAGGGCTATGAATCACTTGCAGGAGGACGGAAAGGCTGAGTCCCTTGCTTGTGAGCTAAAGGAAATGTTTACCTAAATCACTGGACAGGAATGCATCGGCTGGAGAGCAAAATAGATAATTCGAAGGTGAAATACAACTTCTTGGCAGACAGGCGAAAACTGGCCGAGGCAGGCACCGTTAGCTGCACAGGGAGTAGGACAAAGTTCATGGATACAGATGCGAGCTCAAGCTGAAGCTGTCAGAGACAGAGAGCAGGGAAAGGCTTTGAGGACAGAATCGGGCCTACTCGCCTGAACTGTAAAAATGGAGTAACTTAGCCATATAAAGTCGGTGGCCTGTCACACCTAGGAATCGAATATCCAGCCCATTGATGGCGGATCTGACAGAGAACATGTTGACGGTAGACACACATATGTTTGCGTCTTAGAAACTGGAACTGGAGGGAACATACATGTACTTGTAACATGTATATAGAACCGTTGGGGTCCAAGATAGGGGACATAACTGATCAGGAAAATCCACATTTCCACAGGGGGACAACTAACAGGATGAGGGCGGCGGGAGGGGACAACTTACAGGATGGGGGCGGGCGGGAGGGGACAACTTACAGGATGGGGGCGGGCGGGAGGGGACAACTTACAGGATGGGGGCGGGCGGGAGGGGACAACTTACAGGATGGGGGCGGGCGGGAGGGGACAACTAACAGGATGGGGCGGGCGGGAGAGGACAACTAACAGGATGGGGCGGGAGGGGGACAACTAACAGGATGAGGCGGGTGGGAGCGGGCAACTAATAGGATGGGGCGGGCGGGAGGGGCAACTAAACGGATCGAGGCAGGCGGGAGGGGGCAACTAACAGGATCCGGGCGGGAGGGGGCAACTAACAGGATCGGGGCGGGCGGCAGGGGGCAACTAACCGGATCGGGCGGGCGGGAGGGGGCAACTAACAGAATGGGGCGGGAGCGGGGACAAATAACAGGATGGGGGCGGGCGGGAGGGGGCAACTGACAGGATGGGGGCGGGCGGGAGGGGACAACTAGCATGATAGGGGCGGGCGGGAGGGGACAACTAATAGGATCGGGGCGGGCGGGGACTACTAACAGGATGGGGGCGGGAGGGAGGGGACAACTAACAGGATGGGGGCGGACGGGGACTACTAACAGGATGGGGGCGGGAGGGAGGGGACAACTAACAGGATGGGGGCGGGAGGGAGGGGACAACTAACAGGATGGGGGCGGGAGGGAGGGGACAACTAACAGGATGGGGGCGGGAGGGAGGGGTCAACTAACAGGATGGGGGCGGGAGGGAGGGGACAACTAACAGGATGGGGGCGGGAGGGAGGGGACAACTACCAGGATGGGGCGGGAGGGGGACAACTAACAGGATGGGGCGGGAGCGGAGACAACTAACAGGATGGGGGCGGAAGGGGGACAACTAACAGGATGGGGGCGGGAGGGAGGGGGACAACTAACAGGATGGGGGCGGGAGGGAGGGGGACAACTAACAGGATGGGGCGGGAGGGAGGGGGACAACTAACAGGATGGGGGCGGGAGGGAGGGGGACAACTAACAGAATCAGAGCGGGCGGGAGGGAATAACTAACAGGATCGGAGCGGGCGGGGACAACTAACAGGATCGTGGCGGACGGGAGGGGACAACTAACAGGATCGGGGCGGGCGGGAGGGGACAACTAACAGGATCGGGGCGGGGGGACAACTAACAGGATGAGGGCAGCGGGAGGGGACAACTAACAGGATGGGGGCGGGCGGGAGGGGACAACTAACAGGATGGGGGCGGGCGGGAGGGGACAACTAACAGGATGGGGGCGGGCGGGAGGGGACAACTAACAGGATGGGGGCGGGCGGGAGGGGACAACTAACAGGATGGGGCAGGCGGGAGGGGACAACTAACAGGATGGGGCGGGCGGGAGAGGACAACTAACAGGATGGGGCGGGTGGGAGAACTAACAGGATCGGGGCGGGCGGGAGGGGACAACTAACAGGATCGGGGCGGGCGGGAGGGGACAACTAACAGGATCGGGGCGGGCGGGGACAACTAACAGGATCGGGGCGGGCGGGAGGGGACAACTAACAGGATCGGGGCGGGCGGGAGGGGACAACTAACAGGATCGGGGCGGGCGGGAGGGGACAACTAACAGGATCGGGGCGGGCGGGAGGGGACAACTAACAGGATCGGGGCGGGCGGGAGGGGGCAACTAACAGGATCGGGGCGGGCGGGAGGGGGCAACTAACAGGATCGGGGCGGGCGGGAGGGGGCAACTAACAGGATCGGGGCGGGCGGGAGGGGGCAACTAACAGGATCGGGGCGGGCGGGAGGGGGCAACTAACAGGATCGGGGCGGGCGGGAGGGGGCAACTAACAGGATCGGGGCGGGCGGGAGGGGGCAACTAACAGGATCGGGGCGGGCGGGAGGGGGCAACTAACAGGATCGGGGCGGGCGGGAGGGGGCAACTAACAGGATCGGGGCGGGCGGGAGGGGACAACTAACAGGATGGGGGCGGGCGGGAGGGGACAACTAACAGGATGGGGGCGGGCGGGAGGGGACAACTAACAGGATGGGGGCGGGCGGGAGGGGACAACTAACAGGATGGGGGCGGGCGGGAGGGGACAACTAACAGGATGGGGGCGGGCGGGGACAACTAACAGGATCGGGGCGGGCGGGAGGGGACAACTAACAGGATCGGGGCGGGCGGGAGGGGACAACTAACAGGATCGGGGCGGGCGGGAGGGGACAACTAACAGGATCGGGGCGGGCGGGAGGGGACAACTAACAGGATCGGGGCGGGCGGGAGGGGACAACTAACAGGATCGGGGCGGGCGGGAGGGGGCAACTAACAGGATCGGGGCGGGCGGGAGGGGGCAACTAACAGGATCGGGGCGGGCGGGAGGGGGCAACTAACAGGATCGGGGCGGGCGGGAGGGGGCAACTAACAGGATCGGGGCGGGCGGGAGGGGGCAACTAACAGGATCGGGGCGGGCGGGAGGGGGCAACTAACAGGATCGGGGCGGGCGGGAGGGGGCAACTAACAGGATCGGGGCGGGCGGGAGGGGGCAACTAACAGGATCGGGGCGGGCGGGAGGGGACAACTAACAGGATGGGGGCGGGCGGGAGGGGACAACTAACAGGATGGGGGCGGGCGGGAGGGGACAACTAACAGGATGGGGGCGGGCGGGAGGGGACAACTAACAGGATGGGGGCGGGCGGGAGGGGACAACTAACAGGATGGGGCGGGCGGGAGGGGACAACTAACAGGATGGGGCGGGAGGGAGGGGGACAACTAACAGGATCGGGGCGGGAGGGAAGGGGCAACTAACAGGTTTGGGGCAGGAGGGAGGGGACAACTAAGGGGCATGGGGCCGGCAGGATGGGAGAACTAACAGGATGAGGCGGGTGGGAGCGGGCAACTAATAGGATGGGGCGGGCGGGAGGGGCAACTAAACGGATCGAGGCAGGCGGGAGGGGGCAACTAACAGGATCCGGGCGGGAGGGGGCAACTAACAGGATCGGGGCGGGCGGCAGGGGGCAACTAACCGGATCGGGCGGGCGGGAGGGGGCAACTAACAGAATGGGGCGGGAGCGGGGACAACTAACAGGATGGGGGCGGGCGGGAGGGGGCAACTGACAGGATGGGGGCGGGCGGGAGGGGACAACTAGCATGATGGGGGCGGGCGGGAGGGGACAACTAACAGGATCGGGGCGGGCGGGAGGGGTCAACTAATAGAATCGGGGCGGGCGGAAGAGGACGACTAAGAGGATCGGGGCGGGAGGGGACAACTAACAGGATGGGGGCGGGCGGGAGGGGACAACTAACAGGATGGGGGCGGGCGGGAGGGGACAACTAACAGGATGGGGGCGGGCGGGAGGGGACAACTAACAGGATGGGGCGGGCGGGAGGGGACAACTAACAGGATGGGGGCGGGCGGGAGGGGACAACTAACAGGATGGGGGCGGGTGGGAGGGGACAACTAACAGGATGGGGGCGGGCGGGAGGGGACAACTAACAGGATGGGGGCGGGCGGGAGGGGACAACTAACAGGATGGGGCGGGAGGGGGGACAACTAACAGGATGGGGCGGGAGGGAAGGGGCAACTAACAGGTTTGGGGCAGGAGGGAGAGGACAACTAAGGGGGATGGGGCCAGCAGGAGGGGAGAACTAACAGGATGAGACGGGTGGGAGCGGGCAACTAATAGGATGGGGCGGGCGGGAGGGGCAACTAAACGGATCGAGGCAGGCGGGAGGGGGCAACTAACAGGATCCGGGCAGGAGGGGGCAACTAACAGGATCCGGGCAGGAGGGGGCAACTAACAGGATCCGGGCAGGAGGGGGCAACTAACAGGATCGGGGCGGGCGGCAGGGGGCAACTAACCGGATCGGGCGGGCGGGAGGGAGCAACTAACAGAATGGGGCGGGAGCGGGGACAACTAACAGGATGGGGGCGGGCGGGAGGGGACAACTAACAGGATGGGGGCGGGCGGGAGGGGACAACTAACAGGATGGGGGCGGGCGGGAGGGGACAACTAACAGGATAGGGGCGGGCGGGAGGGGGCAACTGACAGGATGGGGGCGGGCGGGAGGGGACAACTAGCATGATGGGGGCGGGCGGGAGGGGACAACTAACAGGATCGGGGCGGGCGGGAGGGGACGACTAAGAGGATCGGGGCGGGAGGGGACGACTAACAGGATCGGGGCGGGAGGGGACGACTAACAGGATCGGGGCGGGCAGGAGGGGACAACTAACAGGATCGGGGTGGGGGGACAACTAACAGGATGAGGGTGGCGGGAGGGGACAACTAACAGGATGGGGGCGGGCGGGAGGGGACAACTAACAGGATGGGGGCGGGCGGGAGGGGACAACTAACAGGATGGGGCGGGAAGGGACAACTAACGGGATGGGGGCGGGCGGGAGGGGACAACTAACGGGATGGGGGCGGGCGGGAGGGGACAACTAACAGGACGGGGCGGGAGGGGGACAACTAACAGGATGGGGGCGGGAGCGGAGACAACTAACAGAATGGGGGCGGGAGGGAGGGGGACAACTAACAGGATGGGGGCGGGAGGGGACAACTAACAGGATGGGGCGGGAGGGGACAACTAACAGGATGGGGGCGGGCGGGAGGGGACAACTAATAGGATGGGGCGGGCGGAAGGGGACAACTAACAGGATCGGGGTGGGCGGGAGGGGGCAACTAACAGGATCGGGGCGGGCGGGAGGGGGCAACTAACAGGATCGGGGCGGGCGGGAGGGGGCAACTAACAGGATCGGGGCGGGCGGGAGGGGGCAACTAACAGGATCGGGGCGGGCGGGAGGGGGCAACTAACAGGATGGGGGCGGGCGGGAGGGGGCAACTAACAGGATGGGGGCGGGCGGGAGGGGACAACTAACAGGATGGGGGCGGGCGGGAGGGGACAACTAACAGGATGGGGGCGGGCGGGAGGGGACAACTAACAGGATGGGGGCGGGCGGGAGGGGACAACTAACAGGATGGGGGCGGGTGGGAGGGGACAACTAACAGGATGGGGGCGGGTGGGAGGGGACAACTAACAGGATGGGGGCGGGCGGGAGGGGACAACTAACAGGATCGGGGCGGGCGGGAGGGGACAACTAACAGGATCGGGGCGGGCGGGAGGGGACAACTAACAGGATCGGGGCGGGCGGGAGGGGACAACTAACAGGATCGGGGCGGGCGGGAGGGGACAACTAACAGGATCGGGGCGGGCGGGAGGGGACAACTAACAGGATCGGGGCGGGCAGGAGCGGGCAACTAACAGGATGGGGGCGGGCGGGAGGGGGCAACTAACAGGATGGGGGCGGGCGGGAGGGGGCAACTAACAGGATGGGGGCGGGCGGGAGGGGGCAACTAACAGGATGGGGGCGGGCGGGAGGGGGCAACTAACAGGATGGGGGCGGGCGGGAGGGGGCAACTAACAGGATCGGAGCGGGCGGGAGGGGACAACTAACAGGATCGGGGCGGGTGGGAGGGGACAACTAACAGGATCGGGGCGGGTGGGAGGGGACAACTAACAGGATCGGGGCGGGTGGGAGGGGACAACTAACAGGATCGGGGCGGGTGGGAGGGGACAACTAAAAGGATCGGGCGGGTGGGAGGGGAGAACTAACAGGATCGGGGCGGGTGGGAGGGGAGAACTAACAGGATCGGGGCGGGCGGGAGGGGACAACTAACAGGATCGGGGCGGGCGGGAGGGGACAACTAACAGGATCGGGGCGGGCGGGAGGGGACAACTAACAGGATCAGGGCGGGCAGGAGCGGGCAACTAACAGGATCGGGGCGGGCGGGAGGGGGCACAACTAACAGGATGGGGGCGGGCGGGAGGGGACAACTAATAGGATGGGGCGGGCGGAAGGGGACAACTAACAGGATGGGGGCGGGCGGGAGGGGCCAACTAACAGGATGGGGCGGGCGGGAGGGAGGGGACAACTAACAGGATGGGGCGGGAGGGGGCAACTAACAGGATCAGGGCGGGAGGGAGGGGGAACAGGATCCGGGAGGGAGGGGGCAACTAACAAGATTGGGGAGGGAGGGGGCAACGGCGGGCGGGAGGGGGCAACTAACCGGATCGGGCGGGAGGGAGCAACTAACAGGATCGGGGCAGGAGGGAGGGGACAACTACTAGGATCGGGGCAGGAGGGCAGGGGCAACTAAGGGGGATGGGGCCGGCGGGAGGGGAGAACTAACAGGATGAGGCGGGTGGGGGCAGGCAACTAATAGGATGGGGTGGGCGGGAGGGGGCAACTAATAGGATGGGGTGGGCGGGAGGGGGCAACTAATAGGATGGGGTGGGCGGGAGGGGGCAACTAACAGGATTGGGGCGGGCGGGAGGGGGCAACTAACAGGATTGGGGCGGGCGGGAGGGGGCAACTAACAGGATCGGGGCGGGGGGACAACTAACAGGATGAGGGCGGCGGGAGGGGACAACTTACAGGATGGGGGCGGGCGGGAGGGGACAACTTACAGGATGGGGGCGGGCGGGAGGGGACAACTTACAGGATGGGGGCGGGCGGGAGGGGACAACTTACAGGATGGGGGCGGGCGGGAGGGGACAACTTACAGGATGGGGGCGGGCGGGAGGGGACAACTTACAGGATGGGGGCGGGCGGGAGGGGACAACTAACAGGATGGGGCGGGCGGGAGAGGACAACTAACAGGATGGGGCGGGAGGGGGACAACTAACAGGATGAGGCGGGTGGGAGCGGGCAACTAATAGGATGGGGCGGGCGGGAGGGGCAACTAAACGGATCGAGGAAGGCGGGAGGGGGCAACTAACAGGATCCGGGCGGGAGGGGGCAACTAACAGGATCGGGGCGGGCGGCAGGGGGCAACTAACCGGATCGGGCGGGCGGGAGGGGGCAACTAACAGAATGGGGCGGGAGCGGGGACAACTAACAGGATGGGGGCGGGCGGGAGGGGGCAACTGACAGGATGGGGGCGGGCGGGAGGGGACAACTAGCATGATAGGGGCGGGCGGGAGGGGACAACTAATAGGATCGGGGCGGGCGGAAGAGGACGACTAAGAGGATCGGGGCGGGAGGGGACAACTAACAGGATGGGGGCGGACGGGGACTACTAACAGGATGGGGGCGGGAGGGAGGGGACAACTAACAGGATGGGGGCGGGAGGGAGGGGACAACTAACAGGATGGGGGCGGGAGGGAGGGGTCAACTAACAGGATGGGGCGGGAGGGAGGGGTAAACTAACAGGATGGGGGCGGGAGGGAGGGGACAACTAACAGGATGGGGGCGGGAGGGAGGGGACAACTACCAGGATGGGGCGGGAGGGGACAACTAACAGGATGGGGCGGGAGCGGAGACAACTAACAGGATGGGGGCGGGAGGGGGACAACTAACAGGATGGGGGCGGGAGGGAGGGGGACAACTAACAGGATGGGGGCGGGAGGGAGGGGGACAACTAACAGGATGGGGGCGGGAGGGAGGGGGACAACTAACAGGATGGGGGCGGGAGGGAGGGGGACAACTAACAGGATGGGGGCGGGAGGGAGGGGGACAACTAACAGAATCAGAGCGGGCGGGAGGGAATAACTAACAGGATCGGAGCGGGCGGGGACAACTAACAGGATCGGGGCGGGCGGGAGGGGACAACTAACAGGATCGGGGCGGGCGGGAGGGGACAACTAACAGGATCGGGGCGGGGGGACAACTAACAGGATGAGGGCAGCGGGAGGGGACAACTAACAGGATGGGGGCGGGCGGGAGGGGACAACTAACAGGATGGGGGCGGGCGGGCGGGGACAACTAACAGGATGGGGGCAGGCGGGAGGGGACAACTAACAGGATGGGGGCGGGCGGGAGGGGACAACTAACAGGATGGGGGCGGGCGGGAGGGGACAACTAACAGGATGGGGGCGGGCGGGAGGGGACAACTAACAGGATGGGGCAGGCGGGAGGGGACAACTAACAGGATGGGGCGGGCGGGAGAGGACAACTAACAGGATGGGGCAGGCGGGAGGGGACAACTAACAGGATCGGGGCGGGTGGGAGAACTAACAGGATCGGGGCGGGCGGGTGGGAGAACTAACAGGATCGGGGCGGGCGGGAGGGGACAACTAACAGGATCGGGGCGGGCGGGAGGGGACAACTAACAGGATCGGGGCGGGCGGGAGGGGACAACTAACAGGATCGGGGCGGGCGGGAGGGGGCAACTAACAGGATCGGGGCGGGCGGGAGGGGGCAACTAACAGGATCGGGGCGGGCGGGAGGGGGCAACTAACAGGATCGGGGCGGGCGGGAGGGGGCAACTAACAGGATCGGGGCGGGCGGGAGGGGGCAACTAACAGGATCGGGGCGGGCGGGAGGGGGCAACTAACAGGATCGGGGCGGGCGGGAGGGGGCAACTAACAGGATCGGGGCGGGCGGGAGGGGGCAACTAACAGGATGGGGGCGGGCGGGAGGGGGCAACTAACAGGATGGGGGCGGGCGGGAGGGGACAACTAACAGGATGGGGGCGGGCGGGAGGGGACAACTAACAGGATGGGGGCGGGCGGGAGGGGACAACTAACAGGATGGGGGCGGGCGGGAGGGGACAACTAACAGGATGGGGCGGGCGGGAGGGGACAACTAACAGGATGGGGGCGGGCGGGAGGGGACAACTAACAGGATGGGGGCGGGCGGGAGGGGACAACTAACAGGATGGGGCGGGCGGGAGGGGACAACTAACAGGATGGGGCGGGCGGGAGGGGACAACTAACAGGATGGGGCGGGAGGGAGGGGGACAACTAACAGGATCGGGGCGGGAGGGAAGGGGCAACTAACAGGTTTGGGGCAGGAGGGAGGGGACAACTAAGGGGCATGGGGCCGGCAGGAGGGGAGAACTAACAGGATGAGGCGGGTGGGAGCGGGCAACTAATAGGATGGGGCGGGCGGGAGGGGCAACTAATAGGATGGGGCGGGCGGGAGGGGCAACTAAACGGATCGAGGCAGGCGGGAGGGGGCAACTAACAGGATCCGGGCGGGAGGGGGCAACTAACAGGATCGGGGCGGGCGGCAGGGGGCAACTAACCGGATCGGGCGGGCGGGAGGGGGCAACTAACAGAATGGGGCGGGAGCGGGGACAACTAACAGGATGGGGGCGGGCGGGAGGGGGCAACTGACAGGATGGGGGCTGGCGGGAGGGGACAACTAGCATGATGGGGGCGGGCGGGAGGGGACAACTAACAGGATCGGGGCGGGCGGGAGGGGTCAACTAATAGAATCGGGGCGGGCGGAAGAGGACGACTAAGAGGATCGGGGCGGGAGGGGACAACTAACAGGATGGGGGCGGGCGGGAGGGGACAACTAACAGGATGGGGGCGGGCGGGAGGGGACAACTAACAGGATGGGGGCGGGCGGGAGGGGACAACTAACAGGATGGGGGCGGGCGGGAGGGGACAACTAACAGGATGGGGTGGGCGGGAGGGGACAACTAACAGGATGGGGTGGGCGGGAGGGGACAACTAACAGGATGGGGGCGGGCGGGAGGGGACAACTAACAGGATGGGGGCGGGCGGGAGGGGACAACTAACAGGATGGGGGCGGGCGGGAGGGGACAACTAACAGGATGGGGGCGGGCGGGAGGGGACAACTAACAGGATGGGGGCGGGCGGGAGGGGACAACTAACAGGATGGGGGCAGGCGGGAGGGGACAACTAACAGGATGGGGCGGGAGGGGGGACAACTAACAGGATGGGGCGGGAGGGAGGGGGACAACTAACAGGATCGGGGCGGGAGGGAAGGGGCAACTAACAGGTTTGGGGCAGGAGGGAGAGGACAACTAAGGGGGATGGGGCCAGCAGGAGGGGAGAACTAACAGGATGAGACGGGTGGGAGCGGGCAACTAATAGGATGGGGCGGGTGGGAGGGGCAACTAAACGGATCGAGGCAGGCGGGAGGGGGCAACTAACAGGATCCGGGCAGGAGGGGGCAACTAACAGGATCCGGGCAGGAGGGGGCAACTAACAGGATCGGGGCGGGCGGCAGGGGGCAACTAACCGGATCGGGCGGGCGGGAGGGAGCAACTAACAGAATGGGGCGGGAGCGGGGACAACTAACAGGATGGGGCGGGCGGGAGGGGACAACTAACAGGATGGGGGCGGGCGGGAGGGGACAACTAACAGGATAGGGGCGGGCGGGAGGGGGCAACTGACAGGATGGGGGCGGGCGGGAGGGGACAACTAGCATGATGGGGGCGGGCGGGAGGGGACAACTAACAGGATGGGGGCGGCGGGAGGGGACGACTAACAGGATCGGGGCGGGAGGGGACGACTAACAGGATCGGGGCGGGCAGGAGGGGACGACTAACAGGATCGGGGCGGGCAGGAGGGGACAACTAACAGGATCGGGGTGGGGGGACAACTAACAGGATGAGGGTGGCGGGAGGGGACAACTAACAGGATGGGGGCGGGCGGGAGGGGACAACTAACAGGATGGGGGCGGGCGGGAGGGGACAACTAACAGGATGGGGCGGGAAGGGACAACTAACGGGATGGGGGCGGGCGGGAGGGGACAACTAACGGGATGGGGGCGGGCGGGAGGTGACAACTAACAGGATGGGGGCGGGCAGGAGAGGACAACTAACAGGATGGGGCGGGTGGGAGGGGCAACTAAACGGATCGAGGCAGGCGGTAGGGGGCAACTAACAGGATCTGGGCAGGAGGGGGCAACTAACAGGATCCGGGCGGGCGGCAGGGTGCAACTAACCGGATCGGGCGGGCGGGAGGGGGCAACTAACCGGATCGGGCGGGCGGGAGGGGGCAACTAACAGGATCGGGGCGGGCGGGAGGGGGCAACTAACAGGATCGGGGCGGGCGGGAGGGGGCAACTAACAGGATCGGGGCGGGGGGACAACTAACAGGATGGGGGCGTGCGGGAGAACTAACAGGATCGGGGCGGCGGGAGGGGACAACTAACAGGATCGGGCGGTGGGAGGGGACAAATAACAGGATCGCGGCAGGCGGGAGGGGACAACTAACAGGATCGGGGCGGGCGGGAGGGGACAACTAACAGGATCGGGGCGGGCGGGAGGGGACAACTAACAGGATCGGGGCGGGCGGGAGGGGACAACTAACAGGATCGGGGCGGGCGGGAGGGGACAACTAACAGGATCGGGGCGGGCGGGAGGGGACAACTAACAGGATCGGGGCGGGCGGGAGGGGACAACTAACAGGATCGGGGCGGGCGGGAGGGGACAACTAACAGGATCGGGGCGGGAGGGAGGGGACAACTAACAGGATCGGGGCAGGCGGGAGGGGACAACTAACAGGATCGGGGCGGGCGGGAGGGGACAACTAACAGGATCGGGGCGGGCGGGAGGGGACAACTAACAGGATCGGGGAGGGCGGGAGGGGACGACTAACAGGATCGGGGCGGGCGGGAGGGGACAACTAACAGGATGAGGGCGGCGGGAGGGGACAACTAACAGGATGGGGCGGGCGGGAGGGGACAACTAACAGGATGGGGCGGGCGGGAGGGGACAACTAACAGGATGGGGCGGGCGGGAGGGGACAACTAACAGGATGGGGGCGGGCGGGAGGGGACAACTAAGAGGATGTGGGCGGGCGGGGACAACTAACAGGATGGGGGCGGGCGGAAGAATACAACTAACAGGATGGGGGCGGGCGGGAGGGGACAACTAACAGGATGGGGGCGGGAGGAAGGGGACAACTAACAGGATGGGGGCGGGAGGGAGGGGTCAACTAACAGGATGGGGGCGGGAGGGAGGGGCCAACTAACAGGATGCGGCGGGAGGGGGACAACTAACAGAATGGGGCGGGAGCGGGGACAACTAACAGGATGGGGGCGGGCGGGAGGGGACAACTAACAGGATGGGGGCGGGCGGGAGGGGACAACTAACAGGATGGGGGCGGGAGGGAGGGGACAACTAACAGGATGGGGGCGGGAGGGAGGGGTCAACTAACAGGATGGGGGCGGGAGGGAGGGGTGTTGGACAGGCCTCACAGACGGCTCGCGCCCTCCCCGCTCGACAAGGCCAGGACTCCGGGCCACCTGGCATAACCCCGCGACCAGCACCTGTACCCTGTCCCCCGACGGACCCTCTGCCCTCGGACCCCTACTCATCACGGGGTCCAGCCCCACCGGCTTTCCCGGCTGGGTCAAGCCGCCATCTTGGACCCTGTACCACGTGGCCGCCTGGCCTCCCCTCGACCCTAACCCCGGGCCTGGCCGGCCCCGACATCCCGGCACCACTATCCACCCAGGAGGTGAGCGGACCACTTGGCAGGTCAATGGGAGACCGAAGTGTCAAGGGCTCTCCCCCGCCAGGTGCCGATCGCTCCCAGCTCCCCCGGGCACTGGCTCCACCCCCTGCTGGGTGTCTGGACACCTTCATCCCGGACCCTCCGACCTCCAAGTGCGAGGGTCCGGACATCAAAGGGCACCAGCCCTATAACTGAGGCAGCTCCGGAGCAGGAAGGCAGTTGTATCCTGGAGTCGAGAGACACCGAGTGAACTCAACCCTGACGGTCTACTGGCGCTGCCGTAGCCCGCTCTTGTGAACCATCGTCCTGCCTGCTGGCGCTGCCGCGGCCTTCTGCAACCTTCATCTTCCTGGGACCTGCTGGCGCTGCCGCGGCCCGTTGTACCGACCATCCTCACCGGGACCTGCTGGCGCTGCCGCGGCCCTCTGCAACCTTCATCTTCCTGGGACCTGCTGGCGCTGCCGCGGCCCGTTGTAACGACCATCCTCACCGGGACCTGCTGGCGCTGCCGCGGACCGTTCATCTTCCAGGGACCTGCTGGCGCTGCCGCGGCCCGTTGTATCGACCATCCGCACCGGGACCTGCTGGCGCTGCCGCGGCCCATACCACCTAACCACCAAGCTCGAGGATTGTGAGCTCATCACCATCTCATCCGAATTACCTGATTGGTAAATAGACTGTCCCGCTACCCCCTTCCCTACCTTACGAGACTCTAATCGAGGGGACCCCTGAGTCCAGACCTCCTTGTACCATTTTACCGTACCTTAAATAAGTGCCTATAAAGATCACTGAACCTTATCCGTGTGTGATATCTGTCTGTGGGGGGGAAGTTACTTGTCTGTACGATCGCTGGAGACGGCTCTCCCCGGAGACCTCTCCTCCTGACCCCGGCCGACCCTCCCGGTCCATCTACCTTTTCTAACATTGGTGGCAGCGGTGGGATCCGAATCAACGCGTAATCGTACAGAGAGTAGCTCACCCCACGACAAAGCACGATGTCGACCAAAGATAGCAGCTCCACCGAGAAGTTCCAAATGGAGAAACTAGAGGAGTTCAACCACCGCGAACTGAGACAATTTTGCATAGAACTTGGCATTGCTACCACTGGCCTGAGTACCAAGGATGACCTAAAGCACGCCCTTGAGTCGTGGACAGAAACGGGGGTCGCAAGACCCTCCGACCAAAGCAGCGTCACACCAGACCAAAACAGCGTTACACCAGAGGGGAACGCCACGACTCCCGAGGAACGGGGAACGGGCCTCTCACCGGAGGAGATACGAGAAAGAGACAGAGTCAGACTGCACGAATTAGAGATGGCACGACTCAAGATGGATGGGGAGCTCAAGTTAGCTGAACAGAAACTCAACCTCGAGCATATGCGGATTCGAGAGGAGCGAGAAGAAAAACAGAGACAGAGAGAGCTGGAAGAGAAAAAGATAACGCTCGAGCACGAGCGCCAATTGGCAGAGATAGAACTGCGCAAACAGCATAAGGACTTGGGGGTGCCTGAAAGACCACACACCCCGGGACCAACTGAGAAAAAAGTTCACATCCCCAAGGATGTGGTCCGCGAGTATGTCCGAGAAGACGACATACAACAATGGTTTAAGGCCTATGAGATCGCAATGACCTCCCACCGGATCGACCGGAGTGATTGGGGAGCCGGACTTTGGGGGAGATTTATCAACGAGGGTCGCGATGCCCTGCTGCAGCTCCCCGATCACCAAATGTCGTCCTACGACCACATGAAGGCTGCCCTCCTCACCCGCTACGGCCTCACGCCCGAGATGTACCGCCAGAGGTTCAGGGATTGCACCCGGATCCCAGGTACCACTTGGGTGGAATACGTGAACTATTTCAGCCGGGCCTTCGAGGGTTGGATCAAGGGAAGTCAGGTCACCACCTACGAACAGCTCTTCAACCTCATGGTATGAGAACACCTGTCAAACAACTGCTTCGTCGAGCTCCGGCAGCACCTACTCGACAGTAAGCTGACTGACCCCCGGCAGCTCGCCGCCGAAGCTGACCGGTGGGAGAGCACCCGAGTGGGCCGGAAAGGGCCACACGACCAGAACAGAAGCAACCAAGGCCAGCACCGTCCTCGGGGAGGAGGAGGAGGCCAGGGGCGGGGGAGAGACGCCTTGCCAGCAACAACCGTGGCCAGCACCCCGCCGCCGGCCGGCCGGGGCAACCCCCCGTTGCGGCCTGGGTACCGAGCCGTCACGTGCCACAGATGCCAGCGACTAGGCCACTACGCCAACGATCCGAACTGCCCGCTGAACCAAACGCCCAAACCCCGCCAGGTAGCTGCCGCTGCCCTGGGGGAGGAGCAGTCGTTGGAGGGTCCCGAGGAGTGTGAGCCGGACCAGCAAGGGTGGGAACCGGCCGCCATGGTCCTGGCATGCTTAGGGGGAAGAGACATGGTTCCGCGGGCTCCCCTACCCGCCAACACCAGGAAATACGGTCAGTGGGTGACCATTAATGGACAGAGAGCTGAGGCCTTGCGCGACACCGGCGCCAGCGTGACGGCCGTCCGCTGTCACCTGGTGAAGCCCGAGCAGATCTTGCCGAACATTCTCTGCCCCGTCCGCTCGGCAGATAACTCTGAAAGCATGTGCAAGATGGCCTGCGTCCCGTTTGAATGGGGAGGGGTCTCCGGCCTACTGAAAGTGACGGTCCGGGACGATGCCCCCGTGGACTGCCTCCTGGGGAATGACCTCGAGAGTTCCCCGTGGGCCACCGTCGAGAGAAGAGAGCACTTGGGGATGCTGGGCCTCCCGGACTGGGCCTGCATAACCACCCGATCCATGGCCGGCCGGGCCGCCCCCCGATCAGAAGAAACCGAATGGCCGGCACCTCCGCCCCCGGTTGCCCCCGTAGAGGACAACGGCGAGGCCGACCTCCCAGACCCGGCCCCCGAAGAAAACGCGCAACCCCAGGACCTTCCGGATCTGGCTCAGTGGCGGCAAGAAGGGGGGCCCACCCAAGAACAGTTCCGCCAGGAGCAAAAGACCTGTCCCTCCCTCGAGGGACTTCGCCAACAAGCCAGCACCCAAGCCGCCGGGGACACCACCGGAACCCACTGGGTCTACTGGGATAACGACCTGCTCTACAGCGAGCAAAGAATCGCCGAGCTGGGGGCCAGTCGAGTTCTGGTGGTACCGCTCCGCTTCCGAGACTTTCTACTCAACCTAGCCCACGATGTCCCCCTGGCTGGGCACCTGGGCCAAGATAAAACGTACAGTCGACTGGTGACCCACTTTTTCTGGCCAAAAATGAGGAATGACGTCCTGAACCACTGCCGATCGTGCCCCACATGCCAAGCAAGCGGGAAGAGTGGCCGGAAGCTTAAGGCTCCTCTACAACCCTTCCCGGTGGTCACCACCCCGTTCGAGAGGGTGGGGATAGACATTGTGGGGCCGCTGGACCCTCGCACGGCACAAGGACACAGGTTCATCTTGGTACTAGTGGACCATGCCACCCGCTATCCCGAGGCGGTGCCCCTACGGACCGTGACCGCTCCAGTGGTTGGCCGGGCCCTGATGGGGATCTTCTCCCGGGTAGGCTTCCCCCGAGAAGTCGTCAGCGACCGAGGTACGAACTTCATATCGAAGTACATGAAGTCCCTCTGGCAACAATGCGGGGTCACATACAGATTCACGACCCCCTATCACCCCCAAGGAAACGGACTAGTGGAGCGGTTCAACCGCACTCTCAAAGGGATGATTGGGGGATTGGAAGAGCCTCTCCGTCGCCAGTGGGATGTACTGCTCCCGTGCCTCCTCTTCGCCTACCGAGAAGTACCCCAGAAGTCCCTCGGCTTTAGCCCCTTTGAACTCCTATACGGACACCCTGTGCGAGGGCCCCTCAGCCTCGTGAAGGAGGGCTGGGAGTTGGCCCCCCTAACGACCCCTCCAGACGTCTTCAAATACCTCCTGGCCTTACGAAACCAGACCCGGCGCTTCAGGGAGATTGCCAAGGCGAACCTCGAGGCCAGCCAGGAAGACATGAAGAGGTGGTATGACCACAATGCCTCCTCCGTGGAATTCGAGCCGGGGCAGCAAGTATGGGTAATGTCCCCCACCGAACCGTGTGCCCTGCAAGATAAGTGGACGGGGCCCTTCAAAGTGGTCGAGCGCAAAAGCCCCGTCACTTATCTCATCGACCTGGGGACCTCCCGGAACCCCCTTCGGGTCCTCCACACCAACTGGCTCAAACCGCACTTTGTGCGCTCCGAACTAAGCCTCTTGATGGCTACGGACAGTGGCACAGAAGAAGACTCCGAGCCCCTCCCGGATCTCCTGAAGACTCAAGAGAAGGACGGGTCCGTGGATGGGGTCCGGCTCTCTGACGCCCTCACTACGGAGCAACGACAGGACTGCCGGGACCTCCTGCTGCAGTACGCTGCCCTGTTCTCCCTCACCCCCGGGGTCACCCCCTGGTGTTTGCACGACGTAGACACCGGGGACAGTCCCCCTGTCCGGCACCGGGCCTACCGCGTACCAGATCGGGTACGGGCCTGCATACAGGAGGAAGTGGCCAAGATGCTCACGATCGGGGTCATCGAGCCCTCGGACAGTCCCTGGGCCAGCCCGGTCGTACTAGTCCCCAAAGCCGCTGCCCCCGGCACCGCACCTGAACTGAGATTCTGCGTCGACTACCGGGGCTTGAACGCTGTCACCCGGACCGACGCTCATCCCATCCCCCGAGCAGACGAGCTGATCGACCGGCTGGGGGCCGCCCGCTACCTTAGTATCTTCGACCTAACGGCGGGCTACTGGCAAATCGGCCTCACACCCAGGGCTCAGGAACGGTCGGCCTTCTCCACCCCCGATGGCCACTATCAATTTAAGGTCATGCCCTTTGGCATGAAGAATGCCCCCGCCACGTTCCAACGCCTTGTGAACCAGGTCTTGGCGGGGCTTGAAGAATTCAGCGCTGCCTACCTGGACGATATCGCTGTGTACAGCCGCCACTGGTCCGACCACCTCCGTCACCTCCAAGAGGTCCTACAAGCCCTCCAGCGGGCCGGCCTCACCATTAAGGCCGGCAAGTGCCAGATTGGCCAAGGGTCTGTGACCTACCTTGGGCACCAAGTGGGGAGCGGGCTGGTGGCCCCCCTACAACTTAAGATTGCTGCCATCCAGTCCTGGCAGCCCCCCGTCACCCAGACCGAGGTCCGAGCCTTCTTGGGGCTCACCGGCTACTACCGGCGGTTCGTGAAGGAATACGGCAGCATCGTGGGGCCCCTCACGGGTCTCACATCCAAGAACCAGCCAAAGCGGGTCAATTGGACTCCTGACTGTCAAGCGGCCTTCGAGGAGCTGAAGGCCGCCCTGTGCACCGCCCCGGTGCTCCAGGCCCCCGATTACAGTCGGGAGTTTGTGGTGCAGACCGACGCCTCCGACCACGGCATCGGAGCCGTCCTCTCTCAGTTGAACCCCGAAGGTCAGGACCAGCCGGTGGCCTTCATCAGTCGACGTCTCCTGGCCCGAGAACAGCGTTGGAGCACCATCGAGAGGGAAGCCTTCGCAGTGGTGTGGGCCCTCAAAAAGCTCCGGCCCTATCTCTTCGGTACCCACTTCCGGGTACAGACCGACCATCGACCCCTGCAATGGCTGATGCAGATGCGGGGGGAGAACCCAAAACTCTTGCGCTGGTCCATTTCCCTGCAGGGAATGGACTTCACTGTGGAGCACCGACCGGGCCGAGACCACGCCAACGCGGATGGCCTGTCCCGCTTTTTCCGCCTCGACGAAGAGAGTCCCCAAGGGGATGGGTGACTCTCCCCGCCTTCAGCTGGGGGGGACGCATGTTGGACAGGCCTCACAGACGGCTCGCGCCCTCCCCGCTCGACAAGGCCAGGACTCCGGGCCACCTGGCATAACCCCGCGACCAGCACCTGTACCCTGTCCCCCGACGGACCCTCTGCCCTCGGACCCCTACTCATCACGGGGTCCAGCCCCACCGGCTTTCCCGGCCGGGTCAAGCCGCCATCTTGGACCCTGTACCACGCGGCCGCCTGGCCTCCCCTCGACCCTAACCCCGGGCCTGGCCGGCCCCGACATCCCGGCACCACTATCCACCCAGGAGGTGAGCGGACCACTTGGCAGGTCAATGGGAGACCGAAGTGTCAAGGGCTCTCCCCCGCCAGGTGCCGATCGCTCCCAGCTCCCCCGGGCACTGGCTCCACCCCCTGCTGGGTGTCTGGACACCTTCATCCCGGACCCTCCGACCTCCAAGTGCGAGGGTCCGGACATCAAAGGGCACCAGCCCTATAACTGAGGCAGCTCCGGAGCAGGAAGGCAGTTGTATCCTGGAGTCGAGAGACACCGAGTGAACTCAACCCTGACGGTCTACTGGCGCTGCCGTAGCCCGCTCTTGTGAACCATCGTCCTGCCTGCTGGCGCTGCCGCGGCCTTCTGCAACCTTCATCTTCCTGGGACCTGCTGGCGCTGCCGCGGCCCGTTGTACCGACCATCCTCACCGGGACCTGCTGGCGCTGCCGCGGCCCTCTGCAACCTTCATCTTCCTGGGACCTGCTGGCGCTGCCGCGACCCGTTGTAACGACCATCCTCACCGGGACCTGCTGGCGCTGCCGCGGACCGTTCATCTTCCAGGGACCTGCTGGCGCTGCCGCGGCCCGTTGTATCGACCATCCGCACCGGGACCTGCTGGCGCTGCCGCGGCCCATACCACCTAACCACCAAGCTCGAGGATTGTGAGCTCATCACCATCTCATCCGAATTACCTGATTGGTAAATAGACTGTCCCGCTACCCCCTTCCCTACCTTACGAGACTCTAATCGAGGGGACCCCTGAGTCCAGACCTCCTTGTACCATTTTACCGTACCTTAAATAAGTGCCTATAAAGATCACTGAACCTTATCCGTGTGTGATATCTGTCTGTGGGGGGGAAGTTACTTGTCTGTACGATCGCTGGAGACGGCTCTCCCCGGAGACCTCTCCTCCTGACCCCGGCCGACCCTCCCGGTCCATCTACCTTTTCTAACAAGGGGCAAACTAACAGGATGCGGCGGGAGGGGGACAAATAACAGAATGGGGCGGGAGCGGGGACAACTAACAGGATGGGGGCGGGCGGGAGGGGACAACTAACAGGATGGGGGCGGGCGGGAGGGGACAACTAACAGGATGGGGGCGGGCGGGAGGGGACAACTAACAGGATGGGGGCGGGCGGGAGGGGACAACTAACAGGATGGGGGCGGGCGGGAGGGGACAACTAACAGGATGGGGGCGGGCGGGAGGGGGCAACTAACAGGATGGGGCGGGCGGGAGGGGGCAACTAACAGGATGGGGCGGGCGGGAGGGGACAACTAACAGGATCGGAGCGGGTGGGAGGGGACAACTAACAGGATCCGGGCGGGAGGGGGCAACTAACAGGATCGGGGCGGGCGGGAGGGGGCAACTAACAGGATCGGGGCGGGCGGGAGGGGACAACTAACAGGATGGGGGCGGGCGGGGACAACTAACAGGATGGGGGCGGGCGGAAGAATACAACTAACAGGATGGGGGCGGGCGGGAGGGGACAACTAACAGGATGGGGGCGGGCGGGAGGGGACAACTAACAGGATGGGGGCGGGCGGGAGGGGACAACTAACAGGATGGGGGCGGGAGGGAGGGGACAACTAACAGGATGGGGGCGGGAGGGAGGGGCCAACTAACAGGATGGGGCGGGAGGGAGGGGCCAACTAACAGGATGCGGCGGGAGGGGGACAACTAACAGGATGCGGCGGGGGCGGGATCGGGGACAACTAACAGGATGGGTGCGGGCGGGAGGGGACAACTAACAGGATGGGGGCGGGCGGGAGGGGACAACTAACAGGATGGGGGCGGGCGGGAGGGGACAACTAACAGAATGGGGCGGGAGCAGGGACATCTAACAGGATGGGGGCGGGCGGGAGCGGACAACTAACAGGATGGGGGCGGGCGGGAGGGGACAACTAACAGGATGGGGGCGGGCGGGAGGGGACAACTAACAGGATGGGGGCGGGCGGGAGGGGACAACTAACAGGATGGGGGCGGGCGGGAGGGGGCAACTAACAGGATGGGGGCGGGCGGGAGGGGACAACTAACAGGATCGGAGCGGGCGGGAGGGGACAACTAACAGGATCGGGGCGGGCGGGAGGGGACAACTAACAGGATCGGGGCGGGCGGGAGGGGACAACTAACAGGATCGGGGCGGGCGGGAGGGGACAACTAACAGGATCGGGGCGGGTGGGAGGGGACAACTAACAGGATCAGGGCGGGTG
Source organism: Triturus cristatus (assembly GCF_964204655.1). Lineage (NCBI taxonomy): Eukaryota > Metazoa > Chordata > Amphibia > Caudata > Salamandridae > Triturus > Triturus cristatus. The sequence continues at coordinate 38,035 of NW_028188190.1, read as the reverse complement.
GGAGGGGGCAACTAACAGGATCGGGGCGGGCGGGAGGGGGCACAACTAACAGGATGGGGGAGGGCGGGAGGGGACAACTAACAGGATGGGGGAGGGCGGGAGGGGACAACTAACAGTATGGGGGAGGGCGGGAGAGGACAACTAACAGGATGGGGGAGGGCGGGAGGGGACAACTAACAGGATGGGGGCGGGAGGGAGGGGACAACTAACAGGATGGGGGCGGGAGGGAGGGGACAACTAACAGGATGGGGGCGGGAGGGAGGGGACAACTACCAGGATGGGGCGGGAGGGGGACAACTAACAGGATGGGGCGGGAGCGGAGACAACTAACAGGATGGGGGCGGGCGGGAGGGGACAACTAACAGGATGGGGGCGGGCGGGAGGGGACAACTGACAGGATGGGGCGGGCGGGAGGGGACAACTAACAGGATGGGGGCGGGCGGGAGGGGACAACTAACAGGATGGGGGCGGGCGGGAGGGGACAACTAACAGGATAGGGGCGGGCGGGAGGGGGCAACTGACAGGATGGGGGCGGGCGGGAGGGGACGACTAGCATGATGGGGGCGGGCGGGAGGGGACAACTAACAGGATCGGGGCGGGCGGGAGGGGACGACTAAGAGGATCGGGGCGGGAGGGGACGACTAACAGGATCGGGGCGGGAGGGGACGACTAACAGGATCGGGGCGGGAGGGGACGACTAACAGGATCGGGGCGGGAGGGGACGACTAACAGGATCGGGGCGGGCAGGAGGGGACAACTAACAGGATCGGGGTGGGGGGACAACTAACAGGATGAGGGTGGCGGGAGGGGACAACTAACAGGATGGGGGCGGGCGGGAGGGGACAACTAACAGGATGGGGGCGGGCGGGAGGGGACAACTAACAGGATGGGGCGGGAGGGGACAACTAACGGGATCGGGGCGGGCGGGAGGGGACAACTAACGGGATCGGGGCGGGCGGGAGGGGACAACTAACAGGATCGGGGCGGGCGGGAGGGGACAACTAACAGGATCGGGGCGGGCGGGAGGGGACAACTAACAGGATCGGGGCGGGCGGGAGGGGACAACTAACAGGATCGGGGCGGGCGGGAGGGGACAACTAACAGGATCGGGGCGGGCGGGAGGGGACAACTAACAGGATCGGGGCGGGCGGGAGGGGACAACTAACAGGATCGGGGCGGGCGGGAGGGGACAACTAACAGGATCGGGGTGGGCGGGAGGGGACAACTAACAGGATCGGGGTGGGCGGGAGGGGACAACTAACAGGATCGGGGTGGGCGGGAGGAGACAACTAACAGGATCGGTGTGGGCGGGAGGGGACAACTAACAGGATCGGGGTGGGCGGGAGGGGACAACTAACAGGATCGGGGTGGGCGGGAGGGGACAACTAACAGGATCGGGGTGGGCGGGAGGGGACAACTAACAGGATCGGGGTGGGCGGGAGGGGACAACTAACAGGATCGGGGTGGGCGGGAGGGGACAACTAACAGGATCGGGGTGGGCGGGAGGGGACAACTAACAGGATCGGGGTGGGCGGGAGGGGACAACTAACAGGATCGGGGTGGGCGGGAGGGGACAACTAACAGGATCGGGGCGGGCGGGAGCGGGCAACTAACAGGATCGGGGCGGGCGGGAGGGGGCAACTAACAGGATCGGGGCGGGCGGGAGGGGGCAACTAACAGGATCGGGGCGGGCGGGAGGGGGCAACTAACAGGATCGGGGCGGGCGGGAGGGGGCAACTAACAGGATCGGGGCGGGCGGGAGGGGGCAACTAACAGGATCGGGGCGGGCGGGAGGGGGCAACTAACAGGATCGGGGCGGGCGGGAGGGGACAACTAACAGGATGGGGGCGGGACAACTAACAGGATGGGGCGGGCGGGAGGGGACAACTAACAGGATGGGGCGGGAGGGGGGACAACTAACAGGATGGGGCGGGAGGGAGGGGGACAACTAACAGGATCGGGGCAGGAGGGAGGGGACAACTAAGGGGGATGGGGCCGGCAGGAGGGGAGAACTAACAGGATGAGGCGGGTGGGAGCGGGCAACTAATAGGATGGGGCGGGCGGGAGGGGCAACTAAACGGATCGAGGCAGGCGGGAGGGGGCAACTAACAGGATCCGGGCGGGAGGGGGCAACTAACAGGATCGGGGCGGGCGGCAGGGGGCAACTAACCGGATCGGGCGGGAGCGGGGACAACTAACAGGATGGGGGCGGGCGGGAGGGGACAACTAACAGGATGGGGGCGGGCGGGAGGGGACAACTAACAGGATTGGGGCGGGCGGGAGGGGACAACTAACAGGATTGGGGCGGGCGGGAGGGGACAACTAACAGGATGGGGGCGGGCGGGAGGGGACAACTAACAGGATGGGGGCGGGCGGGAGGGGACAACTAACAGGATGGGGGCGGGCGGGAGAGCACGACTAAGAGGATCGGGGCGGGAGGGGACGACTAACAGGATCGGGGCGGGAGGGGACGACTAACAGGATCGGGGCGGGCAGGAGGGGACAACTAACAGGATCGGGGTGGGGGGACAACTAACAGGATGAGGGTGGCGGGAGGGGACAACTAACAGGATGGGGGCGGGCGGGAGGGGACAACTAACAGGATGGGGGCGGGCGGGAGGGGACAACTAACAGGATGGGGGCGGGCGGGAGGGGACAACTAACAGGATGGGGGCGGGCGGGAGGGGACAACTAACGGGATGGGGCGGGCGGGAGGGGACAACTAACGGGATGGGGCGGGCGGGAGGGGACAACTAACGGGATGGGGGGGCAGGAGGGGACAACTAACAGGATGGGGGCGGGTGGGAGGGGCAACTAAACGGATCGAGGCAGGCGGTAGGGGGCAACTAACAGGATCTGGGCGGGAGGGGGCAACTAACAGGATCCGGGCGGGCGGCAGGGGGCAACTAACCGGATCGGGCGGGCGGGAGGGGGCAACTAACCGGATCGGGCGGGCGGGAGGGGGCAACTAACAGGATCGGGCGGGCGGGAGGGGGCAACTAACAGGATCGGGGTGGGCGGGAGGGGGCAACTAACAGGATCGGGGTGGGCGGGAGGGGGCAACTAACAGGATCGGGGTGGGCGGGAGGGGGCAACTAACAGAATCGGGGCGGGGGGACAACTAACAGGATGGGGGCGGGCGGGAGAACTAACAGGATCGGGGCGGCGGGAGGGGACAAATAACAGGATCGCGGCGGGCGGGAGAAGACAACTAACAGGATCGGGGCGGGCGGGAGGGGACAACTAACAGGATCGGGGCGGGCGGGAGGGGACAACTAACAGGATCGAGGCGGGCGGGAGGGGACAACTAACAGGATCGGGGCGGGAGGGAGGGGACAACTAACAGGATCGGGGCGGGAGGGAGGGGACAACTAACAGGATCGGGGCGGGAGGGAGGGGTCAACTAACAGGATCGGGGCGGGAGGGAGGGGACAACTAACAGGATCGGGGCGGGAGGGAGGGGACGACTAACAGGATCGGGGCGGGCAGGAGGGGACGACTAACAGGATCGGGGCGGGCGGGAGGGGACAACTAACAGGATGAGGGCGGTGGGAGGGGACAACTAACAGGATGGGGCGGGCGGGAGGGGACAACTAACAGGATGGGGCGGGCGGGAGGGGACAACTAACAGGATGGGGCGGGCGGGAGGGGACAACTAACAGGATGGGGCGGGCGGGAGGGGACAACTAACAGGATCGGGGCGGGCGGGAGGGGGCAACTAACAGGATCGGGGCGGGTGGGAGGGGGCAACTAACAGGATCGGGGCGGGTGGGAGGGGGCAACTAACAGGATCGGGGCGGGTGGGAGGGGACAACTAACAGGATCGGGGCGGGGGGACAACTAACAGGATGAGGGCGGTGGGAGGGGACAACTTACAGGATGGGGGCGGGCGGGAGGGGACAACTTACAGGATGGGGGCGGGCGGGAGGGGACAACTTACAGGATGGGGGCGGGCGGGAGGGGACAACTTACAGGATGGGGGCGGGCGGGAGGGGACAACTAACAGGATGGGCGCGGGCGGGAGGGGACAACTAACAGGATGGGGGCGGACAGGGACTACTAACAGGATGGGGGCGGGAGGGAGGGGACAACTAACAGGATGGGGGCGGGAGGGAGGGGTCAACTAACAGGATGGGGGCGGGAGGGAGGGGACAACTAACAGGATGGGGGCGGGAGGGAGGGGACAACTAACAGGATGGGGGCGGGAGGGAGGGGACAACTAACAGGATGGGGGCGGGAGGGAGGGGACAACTAACAGGATGGGGGCGGGAGGGAGGGGACAACTAACAGGACGGGGCGGGAGGGGGACAACTAACAGGACGGGGCGGGAGCGGAGACAACTAACAGGATGGGGGCGGGAGCGGAGACAACTAACAGGATGGGGGCGGGAGGGAGGGGGACAACTAACAGGATGGGGGCGGGAGGGAGGGGGACAACTAACAGAATCGGAGTGGGCGGGAGGGAATAACTAACAGGATCGGAGCGGGCGGGGACAACTAACAGGATCGGGGTGGGCGGGAGGGGACAACTAACAGGATCGGGGTGGGCGGGAGGGGACAACTAACAGGATCGGGGCGGGCGGGAGGGGACAACTAACAGGATCGGGGCGGGCGGGAGGGGACAACTAACAGGATCGGGGCGGGTGGGAGAACTAACAGGATCGGGGCGGGCGGGAGGGGAGAACTAACAGGATCGGGGCGGGCGGGAGGGGACAACTAACAGGATCGGGACGGGCGGGAGGGGACAACTAACAGGATCGGGGCGGGAGGGAGGGGACAACTAACAGGATCGGGGCGGGAGGGAGGGGACAACTAACAGGATCGGGGCGGGCGGGAGGGGACAACTAACAGGATCGGGGCGGGCGGGAGGGGACAACTAACAGGATCGGGGCGGGCGGGAGGGGACAACTAACAGGATCGGGGCGGGCGGGAGGGGACAACTAACAGGATCGGGGCGGGCGGGAGGGGACAACTAACAGGATCGGGGCGGGCGGGAGGGGACAACTAACAGGATCGGGGCGGGCGGGAGGGGACAACTAACAGGATCGGGGCGGGCGGGAGGGGACAACTAACAGGATCGGGGCGGGCGGGAGGGGACAACTAACAGGATCGGGGTGGGCGGGAGGGGACAACTAACAGGATCGGGGTGGGCGGGAGGGGACAACTAACAGGATCGGGGTGGGCGGGAGGGGACAACTAACAGGATCGGGGTGGGCGGGAGGGGACAACTAACAGGATCGGGGTGGGCGGGAGGGGACAACTAACAGGATCGGGGTGGGCGGGAGGGGACAACTAACAGGATCGGGGCGGGCGGGAGGGGACAACTAACAGGATCGGGGCGGGCGGGAGGGGACAACTAACAGGATCGGGGCGGGAGCGGGCAACTAACAGGATCGGGGCGGGCGGGAGCGGGCAACTAACAGGATCGGGGCGGGCGGGAGCGGGCAACTAACAGGATCGGGGCGGGCGGGAGGGGGCAACTAACAGGATCGGGGCGGGCGGGAGGGGGCAACTAATAGGATCGGGGCGTGCGGGAGGGGGCAACTAATAGGATCGGGGCGGGCGGGAGGGGGCAACTAACAGGATCGGGGCGGGCGAGAGGGGGCAACTAACAGGATCGGGGCGGGCGGGAGGGGGCAACTAACAGGATCGGGGCGGGCGGGAGGGGGCAACTAACAGGATCGGGGCGGGCGGGAGGGGGCAACTAACAGGATCGGGGCGGGCGGGAGGGGGCAACTAACAGGATCGGGGCGGGCGGGAGGGAGGGGGCAACTAACAGGATCCGGGCGGGAGGGGGCAACTAACAGGATCGGGGCGGGCGGGAGGGGGCAACTAACAGGATCGGGGCGGGCGGGAGGGGACAACTAACAGGATGGGGGCGGGCGAGAGGGGACAACTAACAGGATGGGGGCGGGCGGGAGGGGACAACTAACAGGATGGGGGCGGGACAACTAACAGGATGGGGCGGGCGGGAGGGAGGGGACAACTAACAGGATGGGGCGGGAGGGGGGACAACTAACAGGATGGGACGGGAGGGAGGGGGACAACTAACAGGATCGGGGCGGGAGGGAAGGGGCAACTAACAGGTTTGGGGCAGGGGGGAGGGGACAACTAAGGGGGATGGGGCCGGCAGGAGGGGAGAACTAACAGGATGAGGCGGGTGGGAGCGGGCAACTAATAGGATGGGGCGGGCGGGACGGGCAACTAATAGGATGGGGCGGGCGGGAGGGGCAACTAAACGGATCGAGGCAGGCGGGAGGGGGCAACTAACAGGATCCGGGCGGGAGGGGGCAACTAACAGGATCGGGGCGGGCGGCAGGGGGCAACTAACCGGATCGGGCGGGCGGGAGGGGGCATGTTAGAAAAGGTAGACGGACCGGGAGGGTCGGCCGGGGTCAGGAGGAGAGGTCTCCGGGGAGAGCCGTCTCCAGCGATCGTACAGACAAGTAACTTCCCCCCCACAGACAGATATCACACACGGATAAGGTTCAGTGATCTTTATCGACACTTATTTAAGGTACGGTAAAAGGGTACAAGGAGGTCTGGACTCAGGGGTCCCCTCGATTAGAGTCTCGTAAGGTAGGGAAGGGGGTAGCGGGACAGTCTATTTACCAATCAGGTAATTCGGATGAGATGGTGATGAGCTCACAATCCTCGAGCTTGGTGGTTAGGTGGTATGGGCCGCGGCAGCGCCAGCAGGTCCCGGTGCGGATGGTCGATACAACGGGCCGCGGCAGCGCCAGCAGGTCCCAGGAAGATGAAGGCTGCAGAGGGCCGCGGCAGCGCCAGCAGGTCCCGGGGAGGATGGTCGTTACAACGGGCCGCGGCAGCGCCAGCAGGTCCCAGGAAGATGAAGGTTGCAGAGGGCCGCGGCAGCGCCAGCAGGTCCCGGTGAGGATGGTCGGTACAACGGGCCGCGGCAGCGCCAGCAGGTCCCAGGAAGATGAAGGTTGCAGAAGGCCGCGGCAGCGCCAGCAGGCAGGACGATGGTTCACAAGAGCGGGCTACGGCAGCGCCAGTAGACCGTCAGGGTTGAGTTCACTCGGTGTCTCTCGACTCCAGGATACAACTGCCTTCCTGCTCCGGAGCTGTCTTAGTTATAGGGCTGGTGCCCTTTGATGTCCGGACCCTCGCACTTGGAGGTCGGAGGGTCCGGGATGAAGGTGTCCAGACACCCAGCAGGGGGTGGAGCCAGCGCCTGGGGGCTGCTGGAGGCGATCGGCACCTGGCGGGGGAAGAGCTCTTGACGCTTCGTTCTCCCATTGACCTGCCAAGTGGTCCGCTCACCTCCTGGGTGGATGGTGGTGCCGGGATGTCGGGGCCGGCCAGGCCCGGGGTTAGGGTCGAGGTGAGGCCACGCGGCCGCGTGGTGCAGGGCCCAAGATGGCGGCTTGACCTGGCCGGGGAAGCCGGTGGGGCTGGACCCCGTGATGAGTAGGGGTCCGAGGGCAGAGGGTCCGTCGGGAGACGGAGTACAGGGGCTTGTCACGGGGGTATGCTGGGTGGGCCGGAGCTCGGGCCCTGTCGTGCGGGGGGGGGAGCCAGCCCTCTGTGTGGCCTGTCCAACATGCGTCCCCCCCAGCTGAAGGCGGGGAGAGTCACCCATCTCCTTGGGGACTCTCTTCGTCGAGGCGGAAAAAGCGGGACAGGCCGTCCGCGTTGGCGTGGTCTTGGCCTGGCCGGTGCTCCACAGTGAAGTCCATTCCCTGCAGGGAAATGGACCAGCGCAAGAGTTTTGGGTTCTCCCCCCGCATCTGCATCAGCCATTGCAGGGGTCGATGGTCGGTTTGTACCCGGAAGTGGGTACCGAAGAGATAGGGCCGGAGCTTTTTGAGGGCCCACACTACTGCAAATGCCTCCCTCTCGATTGTGCTCCAACGCTGTTCTCGGGCCAGGAGACGTCGACTGATGAAGGCCACCGGCTGGTCATGACCTTCGGGGTTCAGCTGAGAGAGGACGGCCCCGATGCCGTGGTCGGAGGCGTCGGTCTGTACTACAAATTCCCGACTGTAATCGGGGGCCTGGAGCACCGGGGCGGTGCACAGGGCGGCCTTCAGCTCTTCGAAGGCCGCTTGACAATCAGGAGTCCAGTGGACCCGCTTCGGTTGATTCTTGGATGTGAGTCCCGTGAGGGGCCCCACGATGCTGCCGTAGTCCTTCACGAACCGCCGGTAGTAGCCGGTGAGCCCTAAGAAGGCTCGGACCTCGGTCTGGGTGACGGGGGGCTGCCAGGACTGGATGGCAGCAATCTTAAGTTGTAGTGGGGCCACCAGCCCGCTTCCCACTTGGTGCCCCAGGTAGGTCACAGATCCTTGGCCAATTTGGCACTTGCCGGCTTTAATGGTGAGGCCGGCCCGCTGGAGGGCTTGGAGGACCTCTTGGAGGTGACGGAGGTGGTCGGACCAGTGGCGGCTGTATACAGCGATATCGTCCAGGTAGGCAGCGCTGAATTCTTCGAGCCCTGCCAAGACCTGGTTCACAAGACGTTGGAATGTGGCGGGGGCATTCTTCATGCCAAAGGGCATGACCTTAAATTGATAGTGGCCATCGGGGGTGGAGAAGGCTGACCGTTCTTGAGCCCTGGGTGTGAGGCCGATCTGCCAGTAGCCCGCCGTCAGGTCGAAGATACTAAGGTAGCGGGCGGCCCCCAGCCGGTCGATCAGCTCGTCTGCTCGGGGGATGGGATGAGCGTCGGTCCGGGTGACAGCGTTCAAGCCCCGGTAGTCGACGCAGAATCTCAGTTCAGGGGCGGTGCCGGGGGCAGCGGCCTTGGGAACTAATACAACCGGACTGGCCCAGGGACTGTCCGAGGGCTCGATGACCCCGATCGTGAGCATCTTGGCCACTTCCTCCTGTATGCAGGTCCGTACCCGATCTGGTACGCGGTAGGCCCGGTGCCGGACAGGGGGACTGTCCCCGGTGTCTACGTCGTGCAAACACCAAGGGGTGACCCCGGGGGTGAGTGAGAACAGGGCAGCGAACTGCAGCAGGAGGTCCCGGCAGTCCTGGCGTTGCTCCGAAGTGAGGGCGTCGGAGAGCCGGACCCCATCCACGGAGCCGTCCTTCTCCTGAGTCTTTAAGAGATCCGGGAGGGGCTCGGAGTCTTCTTCTGTACCACTGTCGGTCGCCATCAGGAGGCTTAGTTCTGAGCGCACAAAGTGTGGTTTGAGCCGGTTGGTGTGGAGGACCCGCAGGGGGTTCCGGGTGGACCCCATGTCGATGAGGTAAGTGACGGGGCTTTTACGCTCGACCACTTTGAAGGGCCCCGTCCACTTGTCTTGCAGGGCACATGGTTCGGTGGGGGACATCACCCATACTTGCTGCCCAGGCTCGAACTCAACGGAGGAGGCATTGTGATCATACCACCTTTTCATGTCCTCCTGACTGGCCTCGAGGTTCGCCTTGGCCATCTCCCTGAAGCGCCGGGTCTGGTTTCGTAGGGCCAGGAGGTATTTGAAGACGTCTGGAGGGGTCGTTAGGGGGGCCAACTCCCAGCCCTCCTTCACGAGGCTGAGGGGCCCTCGCACAGGGTGTCCGTATAGGAGTTCAAAGGGGCTAAAGCCGAGGGACTTCTGGGGTACTTCTCGGTAGGCGAAGAGGAGGCACGGGAGCAGTACATCCCACTGGCGACGGAGAGGCTCTTCCAATCCCCCAATCATCCCTTTGAGAGTGCGGTTGAACCGCTCCACTAGTCCGTTTCCTTGGGGGTGATAGGGGGTCGTGAATCTGTATGTGACCCCGCATTGTTGCCAGAGGGACTTCATGTACTTCGATATGAAGTTCGTACCTCGGTCGCTGACGACTTCTCGGGGGAAGCCTACCCGGGAGAAGATCCCCATCAGGGCCCGGCCAACCACTGGAGCGGTCACGGTCCGTAGGGGCACCGCCTCGGGATAGCGGGTGGCATGGTCCACTAGTACCAAGATGAACCTGTGTCCTTGTGCCGTGCGAGGGTCCAGCGGCCCCACAATGTCTATCCCCACCCTCTCGAACGGGGTGGTGACCACCGGGAAGGGTTGTAGAGGAGCCTTAAGCTTCCGGCCACTCTTCCCGCTTGCTTGGCATGTGGGGCACGATCGGCAGTGGTTCAGGACGTCATTCCTCATTTTTGGCCAGAAAAAGTGGGTCACCAGTCGACTGTACGTTTTATCTTGGCCCAGGTGCCCAGCCAGGGGGACATCGTGGGCTAGGTTGAGTAGAAAGTCTCGGAAGCGGAGCGGTACCACCAGAACTCGACTGGCCCCCAGCTCGGCGATTCTTTGCTCGCTGTAGAGCAGGTCGTTATCCCAGTAGACCCAGTGGGTTCCGGTGGTGTCCCCGGCGGCTTGGGTGCTGGCTTGTTGGCGAAGCCCCTCGAGGGAGGGACAGGTCTTTTGCTCCTGGCGGAACTGTTCTTGGGTGGGCCCCCCTTCTTGCCGCCACTGAGCCAGATCCGGAAGGTCCTGGGGTTGCGCGTTTTCTTCGGGGGCCGGGTCTGGGAGGTCGGCCTCGCCGTTGTCCTCTACGGGGGCAACCGGGGGCGGAGGTGCCGGCCATTCGGTTTCTTCTGATCGGGGGGCGGCCCGGCCGGCCATGGATCGGGTGGTTATGCAGGCCCAGTCCGGGAGGCCCAGCATCCCCAAGTGCTCTCTTCTCTCGACGGTGGCCCACGGGGAACTCTCGAGGTCATTCCCCAGGAGGCAGTCCACGGGGGCATCGTCCCGGACCGTCACTTTCAGTAGGCCGGAGACCCCTCCCCATTCAAACGGGACGCAGGCCATCTTGCACATGCTTTCAGAGTTATCTGCCGAGCGGACGGGGCAGAGAATGTTCGGCAAGATCTGCTCGGGCTTCACCAGGTGACAGCGGACGGCCGTCACGCTGGCGCCGGTGTCGCGCAAGGCCTCAGCTCTCTGTCCATTAATGGTCACCCACTGACCGTATTTCCTGGTGTTGGCGGGTAGGGGAGCCCGCGGAACCATGTCTCTTCCCCCTAAGCATGCCAGGACCATGGCGGCCGGTTCCCACCCTTGCTGGTCCGGCTCACACTCCTCGGGACCCTCCAACGACTGCTCCTCCCCCAGGGCAGCGGCAGCTACCTGGCGGGGTTTGGGCGTTTGGTTCAGCGGGCAGTTCGGATCGTTGGCGTAGTGGCCTAGTCGCTGGCATCTGTGGCACGTGATGTTGGCTCGGTACCCAGGCCGCAACGGGGGGTTGCCCCGGCCGGTCGGCGGCGGGGTGCTGGCCACGGTTGTTGCTGGCAAGGCGTCTCTCCCCCGCCCCTGGCCTCCTCCTCCTCCCCGAGGACGGTGCTGGCCTTGGTTGCTTCTGTTCTGGTCGTGTGGCCCTTTCCGGCCCACTCGGGTGCTCTCCCACCGGTCAGCTTCGGCGGCGAGCTGCCGGGGGTCAGTCAGCTTACTGTCGAGTAGATGCTGCCGGAGCTCGACGAAGCAGTTGTTTGACAGGTGTTCCCATACCATGAGGTTGAAGAGCTGTTCGTAGGTGGTGACCTGACTTCCCTTGATCCAACCCTCGAAGGCCCGGCTGAAATAGTTCACGTATTCCACCCAAGTGGTACCTGGGATCCGGGTGCAATCCCTGAACCTCTGGCGGTACATCTCGGGCGTGAGGCCGTAGCGGGTGAGGAGGGCAGCCTTCATGTGGTCGTAGGACGACATTTGGTGATCGGGGAGCTGCAGCAGGGCATCGCGACCCTCGTTGATAAATCTCCCCCAAAGTCCGGCTCCCCAATCACTCCGGTCGATCCGGTGGGAGGTCATTGCGAACTCATAGGCCTTAAACCATTGTTGTATGTCGTCTTCTCGGACATACTCGCGGACCACATCCTTGGGGATGTGAACTTTTTTCTCAGTTGGTCCCGGGGTGTGTGGTCTTTCAGGCACCCCCAAGTCCTTATGCTGTTTGCGCAGTTCTATCTCTGCCAATTGGCGCTCGTGCTCGAGCGTTATCTTTTTCTCTTCCAGCTCTCTCTGTCTCTGTTTTTCTTCTCGCTCTTCTCGAATCCGCATCTGCTCGAGGTTGAGTTTCTGTTCAGCTAACTTGAGCTCCCCATCCATCTTGAGTCGTGCCATCTCTAATTCGTGCAGTCTGACTCTGTCTCTTTCTCGTATCTCCTCCGGTGATCGGCCCGTTCCCCGTTCCTCGGGAGTCGTGGCGTTCCCCTCTGGTGTGACGCTGTTTTGGTCGGAGGGTCTTGCGACCCCCGTTTCTGTCCACGACTCAAGGGCGTGCTTTAGGTCATCCTTGGTACTCAGGCCAGTGGTAGCAATGCCAAGTTCTATGCAAAATTGTCTCAGTTCGCGGTGGTTGTACTCCTCTAGTTTCTCCATTTGGAACTTCTCGGTGGAGCTGCTATCTTTGGTCGACATCGTGCTTTGTCGTGGGGTGAGCTACTCTCTGTACGATTACGCGTTGATTCGGATCGCGCCGCTGGCCACCAATGTTAGAAAAGGTAGACGGACCGGGAGGGTCGGCCGGGGTCAGGAGGAGAGGTCTCCGGGGAGAGCCGTCTCCAGCGATCGTACAGACAAGTAACTTCCCCCCCACAGACAGATATCACACACGGATAAGGTTCAGTGATCTTTATCGACACTTATTTAAGGTACGGTAAAAGGGTACAAGGAGGTCTGGACTCAGGGGTCCCCTCGATTAGAGTCTCGTAAGGTAGGGAAGGGGGTAGCGGGACAGTCTATTTACCAATCAGGTAATTCGGATGAGATGGTGATGAGCTCACAATCCTCGAGCTTGGTGGTTAGGTGGTATGGGCCGCGGCAGCGCCAGCAGGTCCCGGTGCGGATGGTCGATACAACGGGCCGCGGCAGCGCCAGCAGGTCCCAGGAAGATGAAGGCTGCAGAGGGCCGCGGCAGCGCCAGCAGGTCCCGGGGAGGATGGTCGTTACAACGGGCCGCGGCAGCGCCAGCAGGTCCCAGGAAGATGAAGGTTGCAGAGGGCCGCGGCAGCGCCAGCAGGTCCCGGTGAGGATGGTCGGTACAACGGGCCGCGGCAGCGCCAGCAGGTCCCAGGAAGATGAAGGTTGCAGAAGGCCGCGGCAGCGCCAGCAGGCAGGACGATGGTTCACAAGAGCGGGCTACGGCAGCGCCAGTAGACCGTCAGGGTTGAGTTCACTCGGTGTCTCTCGACTCCAGGATACAACTGCCTTCCTGCTCCGGAGCTGTCTTAGTTATAGGGCTGGTGCCCTTTGATGTCCGGACCCTCGCACTTGGAGGTCGGAGGGTCCGGGATGAAGGTGTCCAGACACCCAGCAGGGGGTGGAGCCAGCGCCTGGGGGCTGCTGGAGGCGATCGGCACCTGGCGGGGGAAGAGCTCTTGACGCTTCGTTCTCCCATTGACCTGCCAAGTGGTCCGCTCACCTCCTGGGTGGATGGTGGTGCCGGGATGTCGGGGCCGGCCAGGCCCGGGGTTAGGGTCGAGGTGAGGCCACGCGGCCGCGTGGTGCAGGGCCCAAGATGGCGGCTTGACCTGGCCGGGGAAGCCGGTGGGGCTGGACCCCGTGATGAGTAGGGGTCCGAGGGCAGAGGGTCCGTCGGGAGACGGAGTACAGGGGCTTGTCACGGGGGTATGCTGGGTGGGCCGGAGCTCGGGCCCTGTCGTGCGGGGGGGGGAGCCAGCCCTCTGTGTGGCCTGTCCAACAGGGCAACTAACAGAATGGGCGGGAGCGGGGACAACTAACAGGATGGGGGCGGGCGGGAGGGGACAACTAACAGGATGGGGGCGGGCGGGAGGGGACAACTAACAGGATGGGGGCGGGCGGGAGGGGACAACTAACAGGATGGGGGCGGGCGGGAGGGGACAACTAACAGGATGGGGGCGGGCGGGAGGGGACAACTAACAGGATGGGGGCGGGCGGGAGGGGGCAACTAACAGGATGGGGGCGGGCAGGAGGGGACAACTAACAGGATGGGGGCGGGCGGGAGGGGACAACTAACAGGATCAGGGCGGACGGGAGGGGACAACTAACAGGATCGGGGCGGGCGGGAGAGGACGACTAAGAGGGGCGGGAGGGGACGACTAACAGGATCGGGGCGGGAGGGGACGACTAACAGGATCGGGGCGGGCAGGAGGGGACAACTAACAGGATCGGGGTGGGGGGACAACTAACAGGATGAGGGTGGCGGGAGGGGACAACTAACAGGATGGGGGCGGGCGGGAGGGGACAACTAACAGGATGGGGGCGGGCGGGAGGGGACAACTAACAGGATGGGGGCGGGCGGGAGGGGACAACTAACGGGATGGGGCGGGCGGGAGGGGACAACTAACAGGATGGGGGGGGCAGGAGAGGACAACTAACAGGATGGGGGCGGGTGGGAGGGGCAACTAAACGGATCGAGGCAGGCGGTAGGGGGCAACTAACAGGATCTGGGCGGGAGGGGGCAACTAACAGGATCCGGGCGGGCGGCAGGGGGCAACTAACAGGATCGGGGCGGGCGGGAGGGGACAACTAACAGGATCAGGGCGGACGGGAGGGGACAACTAACAGGATCGGGGCGGGCGGGAGAGGACGACTAAGAGGGGCGGGAGGGGACGACTAACAGGATCGGGGCGGGAGGGGACGACTAACAGGATCGGGGCGGGCAGGAGGGGACAACTAACAGGATCGGGGTGGGGGGACAACTAACAGGATGAGGGTGGCGGGAGGGGACAACTAACAGGATGGGGGCGGGCGGGAGGGGACAACTAACAGGATGGGGGCGGGCGGGAGGGGACAACTAACAGGATGGGGGCGGGCGGGAGGGGACAACTAACGGGATGGGGCGGGCGGGAGGGGACAACTAACAGGATGGGGGGGGCAGGAGAGGACAAATAACAGGATGGGGGCGGGTGGGAGGGGCAACTAAACGGATCGAGGCAGGCGGTAGGGGGCAACTAACAGGATCTGGGCGGGAGGGGGCAACTAACAGGATCCGGGCGGGCGGCAGGGGGCAACTAACAGGATCGGGGCGGGCGGGAGGGGACAACTAACAGGATCGGGGCGGGCGGGAGGGGACAACTAACAGGATCGGGGCGGGCGGGAGTGGACAACTAACAGGATCGGGGCGGGCGGGAGGGGACAACTAACAGGATCGGGGCGGGCGGGAGGGGACAACTAACAGGATGGGGGAGGGCGGGAGGGGACAACTAACAGGATGGGGGAGGGCGGGAGGGGACAACTAACAGGATGGGGGAGGGCGGGAGGGGACAACTAACAGGATGGGGGAGGGCGGGAGGGGACAACTAACAGGATGGGGCGGGCGGGAGGGGACAACTAACAGGATGGGGCGGGCGGGAGGGGACAACTAACAGGATGGGGTGGGAGGGGACAACTAACAGGATCAGGGCGGGAGGGAGGGGGCAACAGGATCCGGGAGGGAGGGGGCAACTAACAAGATCGGGGAGGGAGGGGGCAACGGCGGGCGGGAGGGGGCCACTAACCGGATCGGGCAGGAGGGAGCCACTGACAGGATCGGGG
The DNA here is from genome assembly GCF_964204655.1 of Triturus cristatus. NCBI lineage: Eukaryota > Metazoa > Chordata > Amphibia > Caudata > Salamandridae > Triturus > Triturus cristatus. The sequence goes on along the minus strand of NW_028188190.1, from coordinate 22,569 downwards.
CAGGAGGGAGGGGACAACTACTAGGATCGGGGCGGGAGGAAAGGGGCAACTAACAGGTTCGGGGCAGGAGGGAGGAGACAACTAAGGGGGATGGGGCCGGCGGGAGGGGAGAACTAACAGGATGAGGTGGGTGGGGGCGGGCAACTAATAGGATGGGGTGGGCGGGAGGGGGCAACTAATAGGATGGGGTAGGCGGGAGGGGGCAACTAACAGGATCCGGGCGGGAGGGGGCAACTAACAGGATCAGGGCGGGCGGGAGGGGACAACTAACAGGATCGGGGCGGGGGGACAACTAACAGGATGAGGGCGGCGGGAGGGGACAACTAACAGGATGGGGGCGGGCGGGAGGGGACAACTAACAGGATGGGGGCGGGCGAGAGGGGACAACTAACAGGATGGGGCAGGCGGGAGGGGACAACTAACAGGATGGGGCGGGCGGGAGAGGACAACTAACAGGATGGGGCGGGCGGAAGGGGACTACTAACAGGATAGGGGCGGGCGGGAGGGGACTACTAACAGGATAGGGGCGGGCGGGAGGGGACTACTAACAGGATAGGGGCGGGCGGGAGGGGACAACTAACAGGATGGGGCGGGAGGGAGGGGGACAACTAACAGGATGGGGGCGGGAGGGAGGGGGACAACTAACATAATCGGAGCGGGCGGGAGGGGACAACTAACAGGATCGGAGCGGGCAGGAACAACTAACAGGATCGGGGCGGGCGGGAGGGGACAACTAACAGGATCGGGGCGGGCGGGAGGGGACAACTAACAGGATCGGGGCGGGCGGGAGGGGACAACTAACAGGATCGGGGCGGGCGGGAGGGGACAACTAACAGGATCGGGGCGGGCGGGAGGGGACAACTAACAGGATCCGGGCGGGAGGGGGCAACTAACAGGATCGGGGCGGGCGGCAGGGGGCAACTAACTGGATCGGGCGGGCGGGAGGGGGCAACTAACAGGATCGGGGTGGGGGGACAACTAACAGGATGGGGGCGGACGGGAGGGGACAACTAACAGGATCGGAGCGGGCAGGAACAACTAACAGGATCGGGGCGGGCGGGAGGGGACAACTAACAGGATCGGGGCGGGCGGGAGGGGACAACTAACAGGATCGGGGCGGGCGGGAGGGGACAACTAACAGGATCGGGGCGGGCGGGAGGGGACAACTAACAGGATCGGGGCGGGCGGGGACAACTAACAGTATCGGGGCGGGCGGGAGGGGACAACAACAGGATCGGGGTGGGCGGGAGGGGGCAACTAACAGGATCGGGGTGGGCAGGAGGGGGCAACTAATAGGATCGGGGTGGGCGGGAGGGGCAACTAACAGGATGGGGGCGGGTGGGAGGGGGCAACTAACAGGATGGGGGCGGGCGGGAGGGGGCAACTAACAGGATGGGGGCGGGCGGGAGGGGACAACTAACAGGATGGGGGTGAATGGGAGGGGACAACTAACAGGATGGGGGTGGGCGGGAGGGGACAACTAACAGGATGGGGGTGGGCGGGAGGGGACAACTAACAGGATGGGGGTGGGCGGGAGGGGACAACTAACAGGATGGGGGTGGGCGGGAGGGGACAACTAACAGGATGGGGGTGGGCGGGAGGGGACAACTAACAGGATGGGGGTGGGCGGGAGGGGACAACTAACAGGATGGGGGTGGGAGGGGGGACAACTAACAGGATGGGGCGGGAGGGAGGGGGACAACTAACAGGATCGGGGCGGGAGGGAAGGGACAACTAACAGGATCGGGGCAGGAGGGAAGGGGCAACTAACAGGTTTGGGGCAGGAGGGAGGGGACAACTAAGGGGGATGGGGCCGGCAGGAGGGGAGAACTAACAGGATGAGGCGGGTGGGAGCGGGCAACTAATAGGATGGGGCGGGCGGGAGGGGCAACTAAACGGATCGAGGCAGGCGGGAGGGGGCAACTAACAGGATCCGGGCGGGAGGGGGCAACTAACAGGATCGGGGCGGGCGGCAGGGGGCAACTAACTGGATCGGGCGGGCGGGAGGGGGCAACTAACAGGATCGGGGTGGGGGGACAACTAACAGGATGGGGGCGGGCGGGAGGGGACAACTAACAGGATGGGGGCGGGCGGGCGGGAGGGGACAACTAACAGGATGGGGGCGGGCGGGAGGGGACAACTAACAGGATGGGGGCGGGCGGGAGGGGACAACTAACAGGATGGGGGCGGGCGGGAGGGGACAACTAACAGGATGGGGCGGGCGGGAGGGGACAACTAACAGGATGGGGCGGGTGGGAGGGGACAACTAACAGGATGGGGCGGGTGGGAGGGGACAACTAACAGGATGGGGCGGGTGGGAGGGGACAACTAACAGGATCGGGGCGGGGGGACAACTAACAGGATGGGGGCGGGCGGGAGAACTAACAGGATCGGGGCGGCGGGAGGGGACAACTGACAGGATCGGGGCGGCGGGAGGGGACAACTGACAGGATGGGGGCGGGCGGGAGGGGACAACTGACAGGATGGGGGCGGGCGGGAGGGGACAACTGACAGGATGGGGGCGGGCGGGAGGGGACAACTAACAGGATGGGGCGGGCGGGAGGGGACAACTAACAGGATGGGGCGGGCGGGAGGGGACAACTAACAGGATGGGGGCGGGCGGAAGAGGACAACTAACAGGATGGGGGCGGGAGGGAGAGGACAACTAACAGGATGGGGGCGGGAGGGAGGGGACAACTAACAGGATGGGGGCGGGAGGGAGGGGTCAACTAACAGGATGGGGGCGGGAGGGAGGGGCCAACTAACAGGATGCGGCGGGAGGGGGACAACTAACAGAATGGGGCGGGAGTGGGGACAACTAACAGGATGGGGCGGGCGGGAGGGGACAACTAACATGATGGGGCGGGCGGGAGGGGACAACTAACAGGATGGGGCGGGCGGGAGGGGGCAACTAACTGGATGGGGGCGGGCGGGAGGGGGCAACTAACAGGATGGGGGCGGGCGGGAGGGGGCAACTAACAGGATGGGGGCGGGCGGGAGGGGACAACTAACAGGATGGGGGCGGGCGGGAGGGGACAACTAACAGGATCGGGGCGGGCGGGAGGGGACAACTAACAGGATCGGGGCGGGCGGGAGGGGACAACTAACAGGATCGGGGCGGGCGGGAGGGGACAACTAACAGGATCGGGGTGGGCGGGAGGGGACAACTAACAGGATCGGGGTGGGCGGGAGGGGACAACTAACAGGATGGGGAGGGCGGGAGGGGACAACTAACAGGATGGGGAGGGCGGGAGGGGACAACTAACAGGATGGGGGAGGGCGGGAGGGGACAACTAACAGGATGGGGGAGGGCGGGAGGGGACAACTAACAGGATGGGGGAGGGCGGGAGGGGACAACTAACAGGATGGGGGAGGGCGGGAGGGGACAACTAACAGGATGGGGCGGGCGGGAGGGGACAACTAACAGGATGGGGTGGGAGGGGACAACTAACAGGATCAGGGCGGGAGGGAGGGGGCAACAGGATCCGGGAGGGAGGGGGCAACTAACAAGATCGGGGAGGGAGGGGGCAACGGCGGGCGGGAGGGGGCCACTAACCGGATCGGGCAGGAGGGAGCAACTGACAGGATCGGGGCAGGAGGGAGGGGACAACTACTAGGATCGGGGCGGGAGGAAAGGGGCAACTAACAGGTTCGGGGCAGGAGGGAGGAGACAACTAAGGGGGATGGGGCCGGCGGGAGGGGAGAACTAACAGGATGAGGTGGGTGGGGGCGGGCAACTAATAGGATGGGGTGGGCGGGAGCGGGCAGCTAATAGGATGGGGTGGGCGGGAGGGGGCAACTAATAGGATGGGGTAGGCGGGAGGGGGCAACTAACAGGATCGGGGCGGGCGGGAGGGGACAACTAACAGGATCGGGGCGGGGGGACAACTAACAGGATGAGGGCGGCGGGAGGGGACAACTAACAGGATGGGGGCGGGCGGGAGGGGACAACTAACAGGATGGGGGCGGGCGGGAGGGGACAACTAACAGGATGGGGGCGGGCGGGAGGGGACAACTAACAGGATGGGGGCAGGCGAGAGGGGACAACTAACAGGATGGGGCAGGCGGGAGGGGACAACTAACAGGATGGGGCGGGCGGGAGAGGACAACTAACAGGATGGGGCGGGCGGAAGGGGACTACTAACAGGATAGGGGCGGGCGGGAGGGGACTACTAACAGGATAGGGGCGGGCGGGAGGGGACTACTAACAGGATAGGGGCGGGCGGGAGGGGACTACTAACAGGATAGGGGCGGGCGGGAGGGGACTACTAACAGGATAGGGGCGGGCGGGAGGGGACAACTAACAGGATGGGGCGGGAGGGAGGGGGACAACTAACAGGATGGGGGCGGGAGGGAGGGGGACAACTAACATAATCGGAGCGGGCGGGAGGGGACAACTAACAGGATCGGAGCGGGCAGGAACAACTAACAGGATCGGGGCGGGCGGGAGGGGACAACTAACAGGATCGGGGCGGGCGGGAGGGGACAACTAACAGGATCGGGGCGGGCGGGAGGGGACAACTAACAGGATCGGGGCGGGCGGGAGGGGACAACTAACAGGATCGGGGCGGGCGGGAGGGGACAACTAACAGGATTGGGGCGGGCGGGAGGGGACAACTAACAGTATCGGGGCGGGCGGGAGGGGACAACAACAGGATCGGGGTGGGCGGGAGGGGGCAACTAACAGGATCGGGGCGGGCAGGAGGGGGCAACTAATAGGATCGGGGTGGGCGGGAGGGGCAACTAACAGGATGGGGGCGGGTGGGAGGGGGCAACTAACAGGATGGGGGCGGGCGGGAGGGGGCAACTAACAGGATGGGGGCGGGCGGGAGGGGGGACAACTAACAGGATGGGGGTGGGCGGGAGGGGGGACAACTAACAGGATGGGGCGGGAGGGGGGACAACTAACAGGATGGGGCGGGAGGGAGGGGGACAACTAACAGGATCGGGGCGGGAGGGAAGGGGCAACTAACAGGTTTGGGGCAGGAGGGAGGGGACAACTAAGGGGGATGGGGCCGGCAGGAGGGGAGAACTAACAGGATGAGGCGGGTGGGAGCGGGCAACTAATAGGATGGGGCGGGCGGGAGGGGCAACTAAACGGATCGAGGCAGGCGGGAGGGGCAACTAAACGGATCGAGGCAGGCGGGAGGGGGCAACTAACAGGATCCGGGCGGGAGGGGGCAACTAACAGGATCGGGGCGGGCGGCAGGGGGCAACTAACTGGATCGGGCGGGCGGGAGGGGGCAACTAACAGGATCGGGGTGGGGGGACAACTAACAGGATGGGGGCGGGCGGGAGGGGACAACTAACAGGATGGGGGCGGGCGGGAGGGGACAACTAACAGGATGGGGGCGGGCGGGAGGGGACAACTAACAGGATGGGGGCGGGCGGGAGGGGACAACTAACAGGATGGGGGCGGGCGGGAGGGGACAACTAACAGGATGGGGCGGGAGGGAGGGGGACAACTAACAGGATGGGGGCGGGAGGGAGGGGGACAACTAACATAATCGGAGCGGGCGGGAGGGGACAACTAACAGGATCGGAGCGGGCAGGAACAACTAACAGGATCGGGGCGGGCGGGAGGGGACAACTAACAGGATCGGGGCGGGCGGGAGGGGACAACTAACAGGATCGGGGCGGGCGGGAGGGGACAACTAACAGGATCGGGGCGGGCGGGAGGGGACAACTAACAGGATCGGGGCGGGCGGGAGGGGACAACTAACAGGATTGGGGCGGGCGGGAGGGGACAACTAACAGTATCGGGGCGGGCGGGAGGGGACAACAACAGGATCGGGGTGGGCGGGAGGGGGCAACTAACAGGATCGGGGCGGGCAGGAGGGGGCAACTAATAGGATCGGGGTGGGCGGGAGGGGCAACTAACAGGATGGGGGCGGGTGGGAGGGGGCAACTAACAGGATGGGGGCGGGCGGGAGGGGGCAACTAACAGGATGGGGGCGGGCGGGAGGGGGGACAACTAACAGGATGGGGCGGGAGGGGGGACAACTAACAGGATGGGGCGGGAGGGGGGACAACTAACAGGATGGGGCGGGAGGGAGGGGGACAACTAACAGGATCGGGGCGGGAGGGAAGGGGCAACTAACAGGTTTGGGGCAGGAGGGAGGGGACAACTAAGGGGGATGGGGCCGGCAGGAGGGGAGAACTAACAGGATGAGGCGGGTGGGAGCGGGCAACTAATAGGATGGGGCGGGCGGGAGGGGCAACTAAACGGATCGAGGCAGGCGGGAGGGGCAACTAAACGGATCGAGGCAGGCGGGAGGGGGCAACTAACAGGATCCGGGCGGGAGGGGGCAACTAACAGGATCGGGGCGGGCGGCAGGGGGCAACTAACTGGATCGGGCGGGCGGGAGGGGGCAACTAACAGGATCGGGGTGGGGGGACAACTAACAGGATGGGGGCGGGCGGGAGGGGACAACTAACAGGATGGGGGCGGGCGGGAGGGGACAACTAACAGGATGGGGGCGGGCGGGAGGGGACAACTAACAGGATGGGGGCGGGCGGGAGGGGACAACTAACAGGATGGGGGCGGGCGGGAGGGGACAACTAACAGGATGGGGGCGGGAGGGAGGGGACAACTACTAGGATCGGGGCAGGAGGGAGGGGACAACTACTAGGATCGGGGCGGGAGGGAAGGGGCAACTAAGGGGGATGGGGCCGGCGGGAGGGGAGAACTAACAGGATGAGGCGGGTGGGGGCGGGCAACTAATAGGATGGGGTGGGCGGGAGGGGGCAACTAATAGGATGGGGTGGGCGGGAGGGGGCAACTAACAGGATTGGGGCGGGCGGGAGGGGGCAACTAACAGGATCGGGGCGGGTGGGAGGGGACAACTAACAGGATCGGGGCGGGGGGACAACTAACAGGATGAGGGCGGCGGGAGGAGACAACTTACAGGATGGGGCGGGCGGGAGGGGACAACTTACAGGATGGGGGCGGGCGGGAGGGGACAACTAACAGGATGGGCGCAGGCGGGAGGGGACAACTAACAGGATGGGGGCGGACGGGGACTACTAACAGGATGGGGGCGGGAGGGAGGGGACTACTAACAGGATGGGGGCGGGAGGGAGGGGACAACTAACAGGATGGGGTGGGAGGGAGGGGACAACTAACAGGATGGGGTGGGAGGGAGGGGACAACTAACAGGATGGGGTGGGAGGGAGGGGACAACTAACAGGATGGGGGCGGGCGGGAGGGGCAACTGAATGGATCGGGGCAGGCGGTAGGGGGCAACTAACAGGATCGGGTCGGGCGGCATGGGGCAACTAACCGTATCGGGCGGGCGGGAGGGGGCAACTAACAGGATCGGGGTGGGCGGGAGGGGGCAACTAACAGGATCGGGGTTGGCGGGAGGGGGCAACTAACAGGATCGGGGTGGGCGGGAGGGGGCAACTAACAGGATCGGGGTGGGCGGGAGGGGGCAACTAACAGGATCGGGGTGGGCGGGAGGGGGCAACTAACAGGATCGGGGTGGGCGGGAGGGGGCAACTAACAGGATCGGGGTGGGCGGGAGGGGGCAACTAACAGGATCGGGGTGGGCGGGAGGGGGCAACTAACAGGATCGGGGTGGGCGGGAGGGGGCAACTAACAGGATCGGGGTGGGCGGGAGGGGGCAACTAACAGGATCGGGGTGGGCGGGAGGGGGCAACTAACAGGATCGGGGTGGGCGGGAGGGGGCAACTAACAGGATCGGGGTGGGCGGGAGGGGACAACTAACAGGATCGGGGTGGGCGGGAGGGGACGACTAACAGGATCGGGGCGGGCGGGAGGGGACGACTAACAGGATCGGGGCGGGAGGGGACAACTAACAGGATCGGGGTGGGGGGACAACTAACAGGATGAGGGTGGCGGGAGGGGACAACTAACAGGATGGGGCGGGCGGGAGGGGACAACTAACAGGATGGGGGCGGGCGGGAGGGGACAACTAACAGGATGGGGGCGGGCGGGAGGGGACAACTAACAGGATGGGGGCGGGCGGGAGGGGACAACTAACAGGATGGGGGCGGGCAGGAGGGGACAACTAACAGGATGGGGCAGGCGGGAGGGGCAACTAAACGGATCGAGGCAGGCGGTAGGGGGCAACTAACACGATCCCGGTGGGAGGGGGCAACTAACAGGATCGGGGCGGGCGGCAGGGGGCAACTAACCGGATCGGGTGGGCGGGAGGGGGCAAATAACAGGATCGGGGTGGGCGGGAGGGGACAACTAACAGAATCGGGGCGGGCGGAAGAACTAACAGGATGGGGCGGGCGGGAGAACTAACAGGATCGGGGCGGGAGGGGACAACTAACAGGATCGGGGCGGGCGGGAGGGGACAACTAACAGGATCGGGGCGGGCGGGAGGGGACAACTAACAGGATCGGGGCGGGCGGGAGGGGACAACTAACAGGATCGGGGCGGGCCGGAGGGGACAACTAACAGGATGAGGGCGGCGGGAGGGGACAACTAACAGGATGGGGCGGGCGGGAGGGGACAACTAACAGGATGGGGCGGGCGGGAGGGGACAACTAACAGGATGGGGCGGGCGGGAGGGGACAACTAACAGGATGGGGCGGGCGGGAGGGGACAACTAACAGGATGGGGCGGGCGGGAGGGGACAACTAACAGGATGGGGGCGGGCGGGAGGGGACAACTAACAGGATGGGGGCGGGCGGGAGGGGACAACTAACAGGATGGGGGCGGGTGGGAGGGGACAACTAACAGGATGGGGGCGGGTGGGAGGGGACAACTAACAGGATCGGGGCGGGCGGGAGGGGACAACTAACAGGATCGGGGCGGGCGGGAGGGGACAACTAACAGGATCGGGGCGGGCGGGAGGGGACAACTAACAGGATCGGGGCGGGCGGGAGGGGACAACTAACAGGATCGGGGCGGGCGGGAGGGGACAACTAACAGGATCGGGGCGGGCGGGAGGGGGCAACTAACAGGATCGGGGCGGGCGGGAGGGGGCACAACTAACAGGATGGGGGCGGGCGGGAGGGCACAACTAACAGGATGGGGCGGGAGGGAGGGGGACAACTAACAGGATGGGGCGGGAGGGAGGGGGACAACTAACAGGATGGGGCGGGAGGGAGGGGACAACTAACAGGATCAGGGCGGGAGGGAGGGGGCAACAGGATCCGGGAGGGAGGGGGCAACTAACAAGATTGGAGAGGGAGGGGGCAACGGCGGGCGGGAGGGGGCAACTAACCGGATCAGGAGGGAGGGAGCAACTAACAGGATCGGGGCAGGAGGGAGGGGACAACTACTAGGATCGGGGCGGGAGGGAAGGGGCAACTAAGGGGGATGGGGCCGGCGGGAGGGGAGAACTAACAGGATGAGGCGGGTGGGGGCGGGCAACTAATAGGATGGGGTGGGCGGGAGGGGGCAACTAATAGGATGGGGTGGGCGGGAGGGGGCAACTAACAGGATTGGGGCGGGCGGGAGGGGGCAACTAACAGGATCGGGGCGGGTGGGAGGGGACAACTAACAGGATCGGGGCGGGGGGACAACTAACAGGATGAGGGCGGCGGGAGGAGACAACTTACAGGATGGGGCGGGCGGGAGGGGACAACTTACAGGATGGGGGCGGGCGGGAGGGGACAACTAACAGGATGGGCGCAGGCGGGAGGGGACAACTAACAGGATGGGGGCGGACGGGGACTACTAATAGGATGGGGCGGGAGGGAGGGGACAACTAACAGGATGGGGGCGGGAGGGAGGGGACAACTAACAGGATGGGGGCGGGAGGGAGGGGTCAACTAACAGGATGGGGGTGGGAGGGAGGGGTCAACTAACAGGATGGGGGCGGGAGGGAGGGGTCAACTAACAGGATGGGGGCGGGAGGGAGGGGACAACTAACAGGATGGGGCGGGAGGGGGACAACTAACAGGATGGGGCGGGAGCGGAGACAACTAACAGGATGGGGGCGGGAGGGAGAAGGACAACTAACAGGATGGGGGCGGGAGGGAGGGGGACAACTAACAGGATGGGGGCGGGAGGGAGGGGGACAACTAACAGAATCGGAGCGGGCGGGAGGGAATAACTAACAGGATCGGAGCGGGCGGGGACAACTAACAGGATCGGGGGCGGGCGGGAGGGGACAACTAACAGGATCGGGGCGGGCGGGAGGGGACAACTAACAGGATCGGGGCGGGCGGGAGGGGACAACTAACAGGATCGGGGCGGGCGGGAGGGGAGAACTAACAGGATCGGGGCGGGCGGGAGGGGACAACTAACAGGATCGGGGCGGGCGGGAGGGGACAACTAACAGGATCGGGGCGGGAGGGAGGGGACAACTAACAGGATCGGGGCGGGAGGGAGGGGACAACTAACAGGATCGGGGCGGGAGGGAGGGGACAACTAACAGGATCGGGGCGGGAGGGAGGGGACAACTAACAGGATCGGGGCGGGAGGGAGGGGACAACTAACAGGATCGGGGCGGGCGGGAGGGGACAACTAACAGGATCGGGGCGGGCGGGAGGGGACAACTAACAGGATCGGGGTGGGCGGGAGGGGACAACTAACAGGATCGGGGTGGGCGGGAGGGGACAACTAACAGGATCGGGGTGGGCGGGAGGGGACAACTAACAGGATCGGGGTGGGCGGGAGGGGACAACTAACAGGATCAGGGCGGGCGGGAGCGGGCAACTAACCGGTTCGGGGCGGGCAGGAGGGGGCAACTAACAGGATCGGGGCGGGAGGGAGGGGTCAACTAACAGGATGGGGGCGGGAGGGAGGGGTCAACTAACAGGATGGGGGCGGGAGCGAGGGGTCAACTAACAGGATGGGGGCGGGAGGGAGGGGACAACTAACAGGATGGGGCGGGAGGGGGACAACTAACAGGATGGGGCGGGAGCGGAGACAACTAACAGGATGGGGGCGGGAGGGAGAAGGACAACTAACAGGATGGGGGCGGGAGGGAGGGGGACAACTAACAGGATGGGGGCGGGAGGGAGGGGGACAACTAACAGAATCGGAGCGGGCGGGAGGGAATAACTAACAGGATCGGAGCGGGCGGGGACAACTAACAGGATCGGGGCGGGCGGGAGGGGACAACTAACAGGATCGGGGCGGGCGGGAGGGGACAACTAACAGGATCGGGGCGGGCGGGAGGGGACAACTAACAGGATCGGGGCGGGCGGGAGGGGACAACTAACAGGATCGGGGCGGGCGGGAGGGGACAACTAACAGGATCGGGGCGGGCGGGAGGGGACAACTAACAGGATCGGGGCGGGCGGGAGGGGACAACTAACAGGATCGGGGCGGGAGGGAGGGGACAACTAACAGGATCGGGGCGGGAGGGAGGGGACAACTAACAGGATCGGGGCGGGCGGGAGGGGACAACTAACAGGATCGGGGCGGGCGGGAGGGGACAACTAACAGGATCGGGGCGGGCGGGAGGGGACAACTAACAGGATCGGGGTGGGCGGGAGGGGACAACTAACAGGATCGGGGTGGGCGGGAGGGGACAACTAACAGGATCGGGGCGGGCGGGAGGGGACAACTAACAGGATCGGGGCGGGCGGGAGCGGGCAACTAACAGGATCGGGGCGGGCAGGAGGGGGCAACTAACAGGATCGGGGCGGGCGGGAGGGGGCAACTAACAGGATGGGGGCGGGCGGGAGGGGGCAACTAACAGGATGGGGGCGGGCGGGAGGGGGCAACTAACAGGATGGGGGCGGGCGGGAGGGGACAACTAACAGGATGGGGGCGGGCGGGAGGGGACAACTAACAGGATGGGGGCGGGCGGGAGGGGACAACTAACAGGATGGGGGCGGGCGGGAGGGGACAACTAACAGGATGGGGGCGGGTGGGAGGGGACAACTAACAGGATCGGGCGGGCGGGAGGGGACAACTAACAGGATCAGGGCGGGCAGGAGCGGGCAACTAACAGGATCGGGGCGGGCGGGAGGGGGCAACTAACAGGATCGGGGCGGGCGGGAGGGGACAACTAACAGGATCAGGGCGGGCAGGAGCGGACAACTAACAGGATCAGGGCGGGCGGGAGGGGGCACAACTAACAGGATGGGGCGGGCGGGAGGGGACAACTAATAGGATGGGGGCGGGCGGAAGGGGACAACTAACAGGATGGGGGTGGGCGGGAGGGGACAACTAACAGGATGGGGGTGGGCGGGAGGGGACAACTAACAGGATGGGGGTGGGCGGGAGGGGACAACTAACAGGATGGGGGTGGGCGGGAGGGGACAACTAACAGGATGGGGGTGGGCGGGAGGGGCCAACTAACAGGATGAGGCGGGCGGGAGGGAGGGGACAACTAACAGGATGGGGCGGGAGGGGGCAAATAACAGGATCAGGGCGGGAGGGAGGGGGCAACAGGATCCGGGCGGGAGGGAGCAACTAACAGGATCGGGGCAGGAGGGAGGGGACAACTACTAGGATCGGGGCGGGAGGAGGGGACAACTAACAGGATGGGGGTGGGCGGGAGGGGACAACTAACAGGATGGGGGTGGGCGGGAGGGGACAACTAACAGGATGGGGGTGGGCGGGAGGGGACAACTAACAGGATGGGGGCGGACGGGGACTACTAATAGGATGGGGCGGGAGGGAGGGGACAACTAACAGGATGGGGGCGGGAGGGAGGGGACAACTAACAGGATGGGGGCGGGAGGGAGGGGTCAACTAACAGGATGGGGGCGGGAGGGAGGGGTCAACTAACAGGATGGGGGCGGGAGGGAGGGGTCAACTAACAGGATGGGGCGGACGGGGACTACTAATAGGATGGGGCGGGAGGGAGGGGACAACTAACAGGATGGGGGCGGGAGGGAGGGGACAACTAACAGGATGGGGGCGGGAGGGAGGGGTCAACTAACAGGATGGGGGCGGGAGGGAGGGGTCAACTAACAGGATGGGGGCGGGAGGGAGGGGTCAACTAACAGGATGGGGGCGGGAGGGAGGGGACAACTAACAGGATGGGGCGGGAGGGGGACAACTAACAGGATGGGGCGGGAGCGGAGACAACTAACAGGATGGGGGCGGGAGGGAGAAGGACAACTAACAGGATGGGGGCGGGAGGGAGGGGGACAACTAACAGGATGGGGGCGGGAGGGAGGGGGACAACTAACAGAATCGGAGCGGGCGGGAGGGAATAACTAACAGGATCGGGGCGGGCGGGAGGGGAGAACTAACAGGATCGGGGCGGGCGGGAGGGGACAACTAACAGGATCGGGGCGGGCGGGAGGGGACAACTAACAGGATCGGGGCGGGCGGGAGGGGACAACTAACAGGATCGGGGCGGGAGGGAGGGGACAACTAACAGGATCGGGGCGGGAGGGAGGGGACAACTAACAGGATCGGGGCGGGAGGGAGGGGACAACTAACAGGATCGGGGCGGGCGGGAGGGGACAACTAACAGGATCGGGGCGGGCGGGAGGGGACAACTAACAGGATCGGGGTGGGCGGGAGGGGACAACTAACAGGATCGGGGTGGGCGGGAGGGGACAACTAACAGGATCGGGGTGGGCGGGAGGGGACAACTAACAGGATCAGGGCGGGCGGGAGCGGGCAACTAACCGGTTCGGGGCGGGCAGGAGGGGGCAACTAACAGGATCGGGGCGGGAGGGAGGGGTCAACTAACAGGATGGGGGCGGGAGGGAGGGGTCAACTAACAGGATGGGGGCGGGAGCGAGGGGTCAACTAACAGGATGGGGGCGGGAGGGAGGGGACAACTAACAGGATGGGGCGGGAGGGGGACAACTAACAGGATGGGGCGGGAGCGGAGACAACTAACAGGATGGGGGCGGGAGGGAGAAGGACAACTAACAGGATGGGGGCGGGAGGGAGGGGGACAACTAACAGGATGGGGGCGGGAGGGAGGGGGACAACTAACAGAATCGGAGCGGGCGGGAGGGAATAACTAACAGGATCGGAGCGGGCGGGGACAACTAACAGGATCGGGGCGGGCGGGAGGGGACAACTAACAGGATCGGGGCGGGCGGGAGGGGACAACTAACAGGATCGGGGCGGGCGGGAGGGGACAACTAACAGGATCGGGGCGGGCGGGAGGGGAGAACTAACAGGATCGGGGCGGGCGGGAGGGGAGAACTAACAGGATCGGGGCGGGCGGGAGGGGACAACTAACAGGATCGGGGCGGGCGGGAGGGGACAACTAACAGGATCGGGGCGGGCGGGAGGGGACAACTAACAGGATCGGGGCGGGCGGGAGGGGACAACTAACAGGATCGGGGCGGGCGGGAGGGGACAACTAACAGGATCGGGGCGGGAGGGAGGGGACAACTAACAGGATCGGGGCGGGAGGGAGGGGACAACTAACAGGATCGGGGCGGGCGGGAGGGGACAACTAACAGGATCGGGGCGGGCGGGAGGGGACAACTAACAGGATCGGGGCGGGCGGGAGGGGACAACTAACAGGATCGGGGCGGGCGGGAGGGGACAACTAACAGGATCGGGGTGGGCGGGAGGGGACAACTAACAGGATCGGGGTGGGCGGGAGGGGACAACTAACAGGATCGGGGTGGGCGGGAGGGGACAACTAACAGGATCGGGGCGGGCGGGAGCGGGCAACTAACCGGTTCGGGGCGGGCAGGAGGGGGCAACTAACAGGATGGGGGTGGGCGGGAGGGGACAACTAACAGGATCAGGGCGGGAGGGAGGGGGCAACAGGATCCGGGCGGGAGGGAGCAACTAACAGGATCGGGGCAGGAGGGAGGGGACAACTACTAGGATCGGGGCGGGAGGGAGGGGACAACTAACAGGATGGGGGTGGGCGGGAGGGGACAACTAACAGGATGGGGGTGGGCGGGAGGGGACAACTAACAGGATGGGGGTGGGCGGGAGGGGACAACTAACAGGATGGGGGTGGGCGGGAGGGGACAACTAACAGGATGGGGGTGGGCGGGAGGGGACAACTAACAGGATGGGGGTGGGCGGGAGGGGACAACTAACAGGATGGGGGTGGGCGGGAGGGGACAACTAACAGGATGGGGGTGGGCGGGAGGGGACAACTAACAGGATGGGGGTGGGCGGGAGGGGACAACTAACAGGATGGGGGTGGGCGGGAGGGGACAACTAACAGGATGGGGGTGGGCGGGAGGGGACAACTAACAGGATGGGGGTGGGCGGGAGGGGACAACTAACAGGATGGGGGTGGGCGGGAGGGGACAACTAACAGGATGGGGGTGGGCGGGAGGGGACAACTAACAGGATGGAGGTGGGCGGGAGGGGACAACTAACAGGATGGGGGTGGGCGGGAGGGGACAACTAACAGGATGGGGGTGGGCGGGAGGGGACAACTAACAGGATGGGGGTGGGCGGGAGGGGACAACTAACAGGATGGGGCGGGCGGGAGGGGCAACTAAACGGATCGAGGCAGGCGGTAGGGGGCAACTAACACGATCCGGGTGGGAGGGGGCAACTAACAGGATCGGGGCGGGCGGCAGGGGGCAACTAACCGGATCGGGTGGGCGGGAGGGGGCAAATAACAGGATCGGGGTGGGCGGGAGGGGACAACTAACAGAATCGGGGCGGGCGGGAGAACTAACAGGATGGGGCGGGCGGGAGAACTAACAGGATCGGGGCGGGAGGGGACAACTAACAGGATCGGGGCGGGCGGGAGGGGACAACTAACAGGATCGGGGCGGGCGGGAGGGGACGACTAACAGGATCGGGGCGGGCGGGAGGGGACAACTAACAGGATCGGGGCGGGCGGGAGGGGACAACTAACAGGATCGGGGCGGGCGGGAGGGGACAACTAACAGGATCGGGGCGGGCGGGAGGGGACAACTAACAGGATCGGGGCGGGCGGGAGGGGACAACTAACAGGATCGGGGCGGGCGGGAGGGGGCACAACTAACAGGATGGGGGCGGGCGGGAGGGCACAACTAACAGGATGGGGGCGGGCGGGAGGGCACAACTAACAGGATGGGGGCGGGCGGGAGGGGACAACTAACAGGATGGGGGCGGGCGGGAGGGGACAACTAACAGGATGGGGGCGGGCGGGAGGGGACAACTAACAGGATGGGGCGGGAGGGAGGGGGACAACTAACAGGATGGGGCGGGAGGGAGGGGACAACTAACAGGATGGGGCGGGAGGGGGGCAACTAACAGGATCAGGGCGGGAGGGAGGGGGCAACAGGATCCGGGAGGGAGGGGGCAACTAACAAGATTGGAGAGGGAGGGGGCAACGGCGGGCGGGAGGGGGCAACTAACCGGATCAGGCGGGAGGGAGCAACTAACAGGATCGGGGCAGGAGGGAGGGGACAACTACTAGGATCGGGGCGGGAGGGAAGGGGCAACTAAGGGGGATGGGGCCGGCGGGAGGGGAGAACTAACAGGATGAGGCGGGTGGGGGCGGGCAACTAATAGGATGGGGTGGGCGGGAGCGGGCAACTAATAGGATGGGGTGGGCGGGAGGGGGCAACTAATAGGATGGGGTGGGCGGGAGGGGGCAACTAACAGGATTGGGGCGGGCGGGAGGGGGCAACTAACAGGATCGGGGCGGGTGGGAGGGGACAACTAACAGGATCGGGGCGGGGGGACAACTAACAGGATGAGGGCGGCGGGAGGAGACAACTTACAGGATGGGGCGGGCGGGAGGGGACAACTTACAGGATGGGGGCGGGCGGGAGGGGACAACTAACAAGATGGGGGCGGGAGGGAGGGGACAACTAACAGGATGGGGGCGGGAGGGAGGGGACAACTAACAGGATGGGGGCGGGAGGGAGGGGACAACTAACAGGATGGGGGCGGGAGGGAGGGGACAACTAACAGGATGGGGCGGGAGGGAGGGGTCAACTAACAGGATGGGGGCGGGAGGGAGGGGTCAACTAACAGGATGGGGGCGGGAGGGAGGGGACAACTAACAGGATGGGGCGGGAGGGGGACAACTAACAGGATGGGGCGGGAGCGGAGACAACTAACAGGATGGGGGCGGGAGGGAGAAGGACAACTAACAGGATGGGGGCGGGAGGGAGGGGGACAACTAACAGGATGGGGGCGGGAGGGAGGGGGACAACTAACAGAATCGGAGCGGGCGGGAGGGAATAACTAACAGGATCGGAGCGGGCGGGGACAACTAACAGGATCGGGGCGGGCGGGAGGGGACAACTAACAGGATCGGGGCGGGCGGGAGGGGACAACTAACAGGATCGGGGCGGGCGGGAGGGGACAACTAACAGGATCGGGGCGGGCGGGAGGGGACAACTAACAGGATCGGGGCGGGCGGGAGGGGAGAACTAACAGGATCGGGGCGGGCGGGAGGGGACAACTAACAGGATCGGGACGGGCGGGAGGGAATAACTAACAGGATCGGAGCGGGCGGGGACAACTAACAGGATCGGGGCGGGCGGGAGGGGACAACTAACAGGATCGGGGCGGGCGGGAGGGGACAACTAACAGGATCGGGGCGGGAGGGAGGGGACAACTAACAGGATCGGGGCGGGAGGGAGGGGACAACTAACAGGATCGGGGCGGGAGGGAGGGGACAACTAACAGGATCGGGGCGGGAGGGAGGGGACAACTAACAGGATCGGGGCGGGCGGGAGGGGACAACTAACAGGATCGGGGCGGGCGGGAGGGGACAACTAACAGGATCGGGGCGGGCGGGAGGGGACAACTAACAGGATCAGGGCGGGCGGGAGTGGGCAACTAACAGGATGGGGCGGGCGGGAGGGGACAACTAATAGGATGGGGGCGGGCGGAAGGGGACAACTAACAGGATGGGGGTGGGCGGGAGGGGACAACTAACAGGATGGGGGTGGGCGGGAGGGGACAACTAACAGGATGGGGGTGGGCGGGAGGGGACAACTAACAGGATGGGGGTGGGCGGGAGGGGACAACTAACAGGATGGGGGTGGGCGGGAGGGGACAACTAACAGGATGGGGGTGGGCGGGAGGGGACAACTAACAGGATGGGGGTGGGCGGGAGGGGACAACTAACAGGATGGGGGTGGGCGGGAGGGGACAACTAACAGGATGGGGGTGGGCGGGAGGGGACAACTAACAGGATGGGGGTGGGCGGGAGGGGACAACTAACAGGATGGGGGTGGGCGGGAGGGGACAACTAACAGGATGGGGGTGGGCGGGAGGGGACAACTAACAGGATGGGGGTGGGCGGGAGGGGACAACTAACAGGATGGGGGTGGGCGGGAGGGGACAACTAACAGGATGGGGGTGGGCGGGAGGGAACAACTAACAGGATGGGGGTGGGCGGGTGGGAGGGGACAACTAACAGGATGGGGCGGGAGGGTGCAACTAACAGGATCCGGGAGGGAGGGGGCAACAGGATCCGGGAGGGAGGGGGCAACTAACAAGATTGGGGAGGGAGGGGGCAACGGCGGGCGGGAGGGGGCAACTAACCGGATCGGGCGGGAGGGAGCAACTAACAGGATCGGGGCAGGAGGGAGGGGACAACTACTAGGATCGGGGCGGGAGGGAAGGGGCAACTAAGGGGGATGGGGCCGGCGGGAGGGGACAACTAACAGGATGGGGGCGGGCAGGAGAGGACAACTAACAGGATGGGGCGGGCGGGAGGGGACAACTAACAGGATGGGGGCGGGCGGGAGGGGACAACTAACAGGATGGGGGCGGGCGGGAGGGGACAACTAACAGGATGGGGGCGGGCGGGAGGGGACAACTAACAGGATGGGGGCGGGCGGGAGGGGACAACTAACAGGATGGGGGCGGGCGGGAGGGGACAACTAACAGGATGGGGCGGGAGGGGGGACAACTAACAGGATGGGGCGGGAGGGAGGGGACAACTTACAGGATGGGGGCGGGCGGGAGGGGACAACTTACAGGATGGGGGCGGGCGGGAGGGGACAACTTACAGGATGGGGGCGGGCGGGAGGGGACAACTTACAGGATGGGGGCAGGCGGGAGGGGACAACTAACAGGATGGGCGCGGGCGGGAGGGGACAACTAACAGGATGGGGCGGACGGGGACTACTAACAGGATGGGGGCGGGAGGGAGGGGACAACTAACAGGATGGGGCGGGAGGGAGGGGACAACTAACAGGATGGGGCGGGAGGGAGGGGACAACTAACAGGATGGGGCAGGAGGGAGGGGACAACTAACAGGATGGGGCGGGAGGGAGGGGACAACTAACAGGATGGGGGCGGGAGGGAGGGGACAACTAACAGGATGGGGGCGGGAGGGAGGGGTCAACTAACAGGATGGGGGCGGGAGGGAGGGGACAACTAACAGGATGGGGGCGGGAGGGAGGGGACAACTAACAGGACGGGGCGGGAGGGGGACAACTAACAGGATGGGGCGGGAGCGGAGACAACTAACAAGATGGGGGCGGGAGCGGAGACAACTAACAGGATGGGGGCGGGAGGGAGGGGGACAACTAACAGGATGGGGGCGGGAGGGGACAACTAACAGGATGGGGCGGGAGGGGACAACTAACAGGATGGGGCGGGAGGGGACAACTAACAGGATCGGGGCGGGCGGGGAGGGGACAACTAACAGGATCGGGGCGGGCGGGAGGGGACAACTAACAGGATCGGGGCGGGCGGGAGAACTAACAGGATCGGGGCGGGCGGGAGGGGACAACTAACAGGATCGGGACGGGCGGGAGGGGACAACTAACAGGATCGGGGCGGGAGGGAGGGGACAACTAACAGGATCGGGGCGGGAGGGAGGGGACAACTAACAGGATCGGGGCGGGAGGGAGGGGACAACTAACAGGATCGGGGCGGGCGGGAGGGGACAACTAACAGGATCGGGGTGGGCTGGAGGGGACAACTAACAGGATCGGGGTGGGCGGGAGGGGACAACTAACAGGATCGGTGTGGGCGGGAGGGGACAACTAACAGGATCGGTGTGGGCGGGAGGGGACAACTAACAGGATCGGGGTGGGCGGGAGGGGACAACTAACAGGATCGGGGTGGGCGGGAGGGGACAACTAACAGGATCGGGGTGGGCGGGAGGGGACAACTAACAGGATCGGGGTGGGCGGGAGGGGACAACTAACAGGATCGGGGTGGGCGGGAGGGGACAACTAACAGGATCGGGGTGGGCGGGAGGGGACAACTAACAGGATCGGGGTGGGCGGGAGGGGACAACTAACAGGATCGGGGTGGGCGGGAGGGGACAACTAACAGGATCGGGGTGGGCGGGAGGGGACAACTAACAGGATCGGGGTGGGCGGGAGGGGACAACTAACAGGATCCGGGCGGGAGGGGACAACTAACAGGATCCGGGCGGGAGGGGGCAACTAACAGGTTCGGGCGGGCGGGAGAGGGCAACTAACAGGATCGGGGCGGGCGGGAGGGGGCAACTAACAGGATCGGGGCGGGCGGGAGGGGGCAACTAACAGGATCGGGGCGGGCGGGAGGGGGCAACTAATAGGATCGGGCCGGGCGGGAGGGGGCAACTAACAGGATCGGGGTGGGCGGGAGGGGGCAACTAACAGGATCGGGGTGGGCGGGAGGGGGCAACTAACAGGATCGGGGTGGGCGGGAGGGGGCAACTAACAGGATCGGGGTGGGCGGGAGGGGGCAACTAACAGGATCGGGGTGGGCGGGAGGGGGCAACTAACAGGATCGGGGCGGGCGGGAGGGGGCAACTAACAGGATCGGGGCGGGCGGGAGGGGGCAACTAACAGGATCGGGGGCGGGCGGGAGGGGGCAACTAACAGGATGGGGGCGGGCGGAGGGGGCAACTAACAGGATGGGGGCGGGCGGGAGGGGGCAACTAACAGGATGGGGGCGGGCGGGAGGGGGCAACTAACAGGATGGGGGCGGGCGGGAGGGGACAACTAACAGGATGGGGGCGGGCGGGAGGGGACAACTAACAGGATGGGGGCGGGTGGGCAGAGACAACTAACAGGATGGGGGCGGGTGGGAGGGGACAACTAACAGGATGGGGGCGGGCGGGAGGGGACAACTAACAGGATGGGGGCGGGCGGGAGGGGACAACTAACAGGATGGGGGCGGGCGGGAGGGGACAACTAACAGGATGGGGGCGGGCGGGAGGGGACAACTAACAGGATCGGGGCGGGCGGGAGGGGACAACTAACAGGATCGGGGCGGGCGGGAGGGGACAACTAACAGGATCGGGGCGGGCGGGAGGGGACAACTAACAGGATCGGGGCGGGCGGGAGGGGACAACTAACAGGATCGGGGCGGGCGGGAGCGGGCAACTAACAGGATGGGGGCGGGCGGGAGGGGGCAACTAACAGGATGGGGGCGGGCGGGAGGGGGCAACTAACAGGATGGGGGCGGGCGGGAGGGGGCAACTAACAGGATGGGGGCGGGCGGGAGGGGGCAACTAACAGGATGGGGGCGGGCGGGAGGGGACAACTAACAGGATCGGAGCGGGCGGGAGGGGACAACTAACAGGATCGGGGCGGGCGGGAGGGGACAACTAACAGGATCCGGGCGGGAGGGGACAACTAACAGGATCGGGGCAGGCGGGAGGGGACAACTAACAGGATCGGGGCGGGCGGGAGGGGACAACTAAAAGGATCGGGCGGGTGGGAGGGGACAACTAAAAGGATCGGGCGGGTGGGAGGGGAGAACTAACAGGATCGGGGCGGGTGGGAGGGGACAACTAACAGGATCGGGGCGGGCGGGAGGGGACAACTAACAGGATCGGGGCGGGCGGGAGGGACAACTAACAGGATCAGGGCGGGCGGGAGGGGGCACAACTAACAGGATGGGGGCGGGCGGGAGGGGACAACTAATAGGATGGGGCGGGCGGAAGGGGACAACTAACAGGATCGGGGGTGGGCGGGAGGGGACAACTAACAGGATCGGGGTGGGCGGGAGGGGGCAACTAACAGGATCGGGGTGGGCGGGAGGGGGCAACTAACAGGATGGGGCGGGCGGGAGGGGCAACTAACAGGATGGGGGCGGGCGGGAGGGGGCAACTAACAGGATGGGGGCGGGCGGGAGGGGACAACTAACAGGATGGGGGCGGGCGGGAGGGGACAACTAACAGGATGGGGGCGGGCGGGAGGGGACAACTAACAGGATGGGGGCGGGCGGGCGGAGACAACTAACAGGATGGGGGCGGGTGGGAGGGGACAACTAACAGGATGGGGGCGGGTGGGAGGGGACAACTAACAGGATGGGGGCGGGTGGGAGGGGACAACTAACAGGATGGGGGCGGGTGGGAGGGGACAACTAAATGGATGGGGGCGGGTGGGAGGGGACAACTAACAGGATGGGGGCGGGCGGGAGGGGACAACTAACAGGATGGGGGCGGGCGGGAGGGGACAACTAACAGGATGGGGGCGGGCGGGAGGGGACAACTAACAGGATCGGGGCGGGAGGGGACAACTAACAGGATGGGGCGGGCGGGAGGGGGCAACTAACAGGATGGGGCGGGCGGGAGGGGACAACTAACAGGATCGGAGCGGGCGGGAGGGGACAACTAACAGGA
This sequence comes from Triturus cristatus, assembly GCF_964204655.1. Classification (NCBI taxonomy): domain Eukaryota; kingdom Metazoa; phylum Chordata; class Amphibia; order Caudata; family Salamandridae; genus Triturus; species Triturus cristatus. The sequence goes on along the minus strand of NW_028188190.1, from coordinate 208 downwards.
TCGGGGCGGGTGGGAGGGGACAACTAACAGGATCGGGGCGGGTGGGAGGGGACAACTAACAGGATCGGGGCGGGTGGGAGGGGACAACTAACAGGATCGGGGCGGGTGGGAGGGGACAACTAAAAGGATCGGGCGGGTGGGAGGGGAGAACTAACAGGATCGGGGCGGGTGGGAGGGGAGAACTAACAGGATCGGGGCGGGCGGGAGG
>NW_028188189.1:0-18000 GCF_964204655.1 Triturus cristatus | reverse complement strand
CTGCACTGCCCTAAACCCTGAAACACCAGCTCCAGCACGACCCCCTACGCCGCCCGAACACCACTGCACTGCCCTAAACTCTGAAACACCAGCCACAGCATGACCACCTATGCTGCCCGAACACCACTGCACTGCCCTAAACCCTGAAACACCAACCCCAGCATGACACCCTACGCTGCCCGAATACCACTGCACTGCTCTAAACCCTGAAACACCAGCCCCAGCATGACCCCCTGCACTGCCTGAACACCACTGCACTGCCCTAAACCCTGAAACATCACACCCAGCAAGAACACCTACACTGCCGGAACATCACTGCCCTAAACCCTGAAACACAACCCCCAGCACGACCCCCTACACTGATCAAACACCTGTGCACTGCCCTAAACCCTGAAACACCACCCCCTGCATGACCCTGTACACTGCCCGAACACCACTGCTCTGCCCTAAACCCTAAAACACACCCATCAGCACGTCCACCCACACTGCCCGAACAGCACTGCACTGCCCTAAACCCTGAAACACCCCCTGCACGACCCCCTACACTGCCCGAACACCATTGCAGTGCCCTAAACCCTGAAACACCACCTTCCGCACAACCCCCTACACTGCCCGAACACCACTGCACTGCCCTAAATGCTGAAACAGCACCCCCGCACTACCCCTTATACTGCCCGAACACCACTGCACTGCCCTAAACCCTGAAACACCACCCCCGCACAACCCTCTACACTGCCCGAACACCACTGCACTGCCCTAAACCCTGAAACACTACACCCCGCATGACACCCTACACTGCCCGAACACCACTGCACTGCCGTAAACCCTGAATCACCACCACCCGCACAAGTCCCTACACTGCCGGAACACCACTGCACTGCCCTAAACCCTGAAACACCACCCCCAGCATGACTCCCTACACTGCCCAAACACCACTGCACTGCCCTAAACCCTGAAACACCACCCCCAGCAAGACCCCTACGCTGCCCGAAAACCACTGCACTGCCCTAAACCCTGAAACACCAACCTGAGCTTGACCCCCGACACTGCCCCAACACCACTGAACTGCCCTAAACCCTGAAACTCCACCCCAGCACGCCCCCTACACTGCCTTAACACCAATGCACTGCCATAAACCTTGAAACACCACCCCCAGCAAGACCCCTACGCTGCCCGAACACCAATGCACTGCCCTAATCCCTGAAACACCACCCCGCACGACCCCCTACACTACCCGAACACCACTGCAATGCCCTAAACCCTGAAACACTGCCCCCGCATGACCCCCTACACTGCTCAAACACCACTGCACTGCCCTAAACCCTGAATCACCACCTTCCGCATGACCCCCTACACTGCCCGAACACCACTGCACTGCCCTAAACCCTGAAACACCACCACCCGCACAACACTCTACACTGCCCGAACACCACTGCACTGCCCTAAACCCTGAAACACCACCCACCGTACAACCCCCTACATTGCCCAAACATCACTGCACTGCCGTACAGAACACCACTGCCCTAAACCCTGAAACGCCACCCCCAACACGACTCCCTACACTGCCCAAACACCACTGCACTGCCCTAAACCCTGAAACACTACCCCCAGCAAGACCCCTACGCTGCCCGAAAACCACTGCACTGCCCTAAACCCTGAAACACCAACCTGAGCTTGACCCCCGACACTGCCCCAACACCACTGAACTGCCCTAAACTCTGAAACTCCACCCCAGCACGCCCCCTACACTGCCTTAACACCAATGCATTGCCATAAACCTTGAAACACTACCCCCAGCAAGACCCCTACGCTGCCCGAACACCAATGCACTGCCCTAATCCCTGAAACACCACCCCGCATGACCCCCTACACTACCCGAACACCACTGCACTGCCCTAAACCCTGAAACACTGCCCCTGCATGACCCCCTACACTGCCCAAACACCACTGCACTGCCCTAAACCCTGAAACACCACCACCCGCACAACACTCTACACTGCCCGAACACCACTGCACTGCCCTAAACCCTGAAACACCAGCCCCAGCACGACCCCCTACACTGCCCAAACACCACTGCACTGCCCTAAACCCTGAAACACCAGCCCCAGCACGACCCCCTACACTGCCCAAACACCACTGCACTGCCCTAAACCCTGAAAGACAACCCCCAAACAACCCCCTACACTGCCCGAACACCACTGCACTTCCCTAAACCCTAAAACACCAACCCCCGCAAGACCCCCTACGCTGCCCGAAAACCACTGTGCTGCTCTAAACCCTGAAACACCACCCCCAACAAGATCCGCTACGCGGCCCGAACACCACTGCACTGCCCTAAACCCTGAAACACCACCCCCAGCAACACCCCTACGCAGCCCGAACACCACTTCGCTATTCTAAACATTGAAACACCACCACAGCACGACCCCCTACACTGCCCGAACACCACTGCGCTGCCCTAATCCTTGAAACACCACCCCCAGCAAGACCCCTTACGTTGCCCGAACACCACTGCGCTGCCCTAAACGGTGAAACACCACCCCCAGCATGACACCCTATGCGGCCCGAACACCACTGCTCTGCCCTAAACCCTGAAACACCAGCCCCAGCACGACCCCCTACGCCGCCCGAACACCACTGCACTGCCCTAAACCCTGAAACACCAGCCCCAGCACGACCACCTGTACCGCCCGAACACCACTGCACTGCCCTAAACTCTGAAACACCAGCCACAGCATGACCACCTACGCTGCCCGAACACCACTGCACTGCCCTAAACCCTGAAACACCAACCCCAGCATGACACCCTACGCTGCCCGAATACCACTGCACTGCTCTAAACCCTGAAACACCAGCCCCAGCATGACCCCCTGCACTGCCTGAACACCACTGCACTGCCCTAAACCCTGAAACACCACCCCCTGCATGACCCCGTACACTGCCCGAACACCACTGCTCTGCCCTAAACCCTAAAACACACCCATCAGCACGTCCACCCACACTGCCCGAACAGCACTGCACTGCCCTAAACCCTGAAACACCCCCTGCATGACCTCCTACACTGCCCGAACACCACTGCAGTGCCCTAAACCCTGAAACACCACCTTCCACACAACCCCCTACACTGCCCGAACACCACTGCACTGCCCTAAATGCTGAAACAGCACCCCCCGCACTACCCCTTATACTGCCCGAACACCACTGCACTGCCCTAAACCCTGAAACACCACCCACCCACAACCCTCTACACTGCCCGAACACCACTGCACTGCCCTAAACCCTGAAACACCACACCCCGCATGATCCCCTACACTGCCCGAACACCACTGCACTGCCGTAAACCCTGAATCACCACCACCCGCACAAGTCCCTACACTGCCGGAACACCACTGCACTGCCCTAAACCCTGAAACACCACCCCAGCATGACTCCCTACACTGCCCAAACACCACTGCACTGCCCTAAACCCTGAAACACCACCCCCAGCAAGACCCCTACGCTGCCCGAAAACCACTGCACTGCCCTAAACCCTGAAACACCAACCTGAGCTTGACCCCCGACACTGCCCCAACACCACTGAACTGCCCTAAACCCTGAAACTCCACCCCAGCACGCCCCCTACACTGCCTTAACACCAATGCACTGCCATAAACCTTGAAACACCACCCCCAGCAAGACCCCTACGCTGCCCGAACACCAATGCACTGCCCTAATCCCTGAAACACCACCCCGCATGACCCCCTACACTACCCGAACACCACTGCACTGCCCTAAACCCTGAAACACCGCCCCCGCATGACCCCCTACACTGCCCAAACACCACTGCACTGCCCTAAACCCTGAAACACCACCACCCGCACAACACTCTACACTGCCCGAACACCACTGCACTGCCCTAAACCCTGAAACACCAGCCCCAGCACGACCCCCTACACTGCCCAAACACCACTGCACTGCCCTAAACCCTGAAACACCAGCCCCAGCACGACCCCCTACACTGCCCAAACACCACTGCACTGCCCTAAACCCTGAAAGACAACCCCCAAACAACCCCCTACACTGCCCGAACACCACTGCACTTCCCTAAACCCTAAAACACCAACCCCCGCAAGACCCCCTACGCTGCCCGAAAACCACTGTGCTGCTCTAAACCCTGAAACACCACCCCCAACAAGATCCGCTACGCTGCCCGAACACCACTGCACTGCCCTAAACCCTGAAACACCACCCCCAGCAAGACCCCTACGCAGCCCGAACACCACTTCGCTATTCTAAACATTGAAACACCACCACAGCACGACCCCCTACACTGCCCGAACACCACTGCGCTGCCCTAATCCTTGAAACACCACCCCCAGCAAGACCCCTTACGTTGCCCGAACACCACTGCGCTGCCCTAAACGGTGAAACACCACCCCCAGCATGACACCCTATGCGGCCCGAACACCACTGCTCTGCCCTAAACCCTGAAACACCAGCCCCAGCACGACCCCCTACGCTGCCCGAACACCACTGCACTGCCCTAAACCCTGAAACACCAGCCCCAGCACGACCCCCTACGCCGCCCGAACACCACTGCACTGCCCTAAACTCTGAAACACCAGCCACAGCATGACCACCTACGCTGCCCGAACACCACTGCACTGCCCTAAACCCTGAAACACCAACCCCAGCATGACACCCTACGCTGCCCGAATACCACTGCACTGCTCTAAACCCTGAAACACCAGCCCCAGCATGACCCCCTGCACTGCCTGAACACCACTGCACTGCCCTAAACCCTGAAACATCACACCCAGCAAGAACACCTACACTGCCCGAACATCACTGCCCTAAACCCTGAAACACGACCCCCAGCACGACCCCCTACACTGATCAAACACCTGTGCACTGCCCTAAACCCTGAAACACCACCCCCTGCATGACCCTGTACACTGCCCGAACACCACTGCTCTGCCCTAAACCCTAAAACACACCCATCAGCACGTCCACCCACACTGCCCGAACAGCACTGCACTGCCCTAAACCCTGAAACACCCCCTGCACGACCCCCTACACTGCCCGAACACCACTGCAGTGCCCTAAACCCTGAAACACCACCTTCCGCACAACCCCTACACTGCCCGAACACCACTGCACTGCCCTAAATGCTGAAACAGCACCCCCCGCACTACCCCTTATACTGCCCGAACACCACTGCACTGCCCTAAACCCTGAAACACCACCCCCGCACAACCCTCTACACTGCCCGAACACCACTGCACTGCCCTAAACCCTGAAACACTACACCCCGCATGACCCCCTACACTGCCCGAACACCACTGCACTGCCGTAAACCCTGAATCACCACCACCCGCACAAGTCCCTACACTGCCCGAACACCACTGCACTGCCCTAAACCCTGAAACACCACCCCCAGCATGACTCCCTACACTGCCCAAACACCACTGCACTGCCCTAAACCCTGAAACACCACCCCCAGCAAGACCCCTACGCTGCCCAAAAACCACTGCACTGCCCTAAACCCTGAAACACCAACCTGAGCTTGACCCCCGACACTGCCCCAACACCACTGAACTGCCCTAAACCCTGAAACTCCACCCCAGCACGCCCCCTACACTGCCTTAACACCAATGCACTGCCATAAACCTTGAAACACCACCCCCAGCAAGACCCCTACGCTGCCCGAACACCAATGCACTGCCCTAATCCTTGAAACACCACCCCGCACGACCCCCTACACTACCCGAACACCACTGCAATGCCCTAAACCCTGAAACACTGCCCCCGCATGACCCCCTACACTGCTCAAACACCACTGCACTGCCCTAAACCCTGAATCACCACCTTCCGCATGACCCCCTACACTGCCCGAACACCACTGCACTGCCCTAAACCCTGAAACACCACCACCCGCACAACACTCTACACTGCCCGAACACCACTACACTGCCCTAAACCCTGAAACACCACCCACCGCACAACCCCCTACATTGCCCAAACATCACTGCACTGCCGTACAGAATACCACTGCCCTAAACCCTGAAACGCCACCCCCAACACGACTCCCTACACTGCCCAAACACCACTGCACTGCCCTAAACCCTGAAACACTACCCCCAGCAAGACCCCTACGCTGCCCGAAAACCACTGCACTGCCCTAAACCCTGAAACACCAACCTGAGCTTGACCCCCGACACTGCCCCAACACCACTGAACTGCCCTAAACTCTGAAACTCCACCCCAGCACGCCCCCTACGCTGCCCGAACACCAATGCACTGCCCTAATCCCTGAAACACCACCCCGCATGACCCCCTACACTACCCGAACACCACTGCACTGCCCTAAACCCTGAAACACCACCACCCGCACAACACTCTACACTGCCCGAACACCACTGCACTGCCCTAAACCCTGAAACACCACCCACCGCACAACCCCCTACATTGCCCAAACATCACTGCACTGCCGTAAACCCTGAATCACCACCCCCCGCACAAGTCCCTACACTGCCTGAACGTCACTGCACTGCCCTAAACCCTGAAACACCACCCCCAGCATGACCCTCTGCACTGCCCGAACACCACTGCCCTAAACCCTGAAACACCAGCCCCAGCACGACCCCCTATGCTGCCCGAACACCACTGTGCTGCTCTAAACCCTGACACACCACCCTCAACAAGACTCGCTACGCTGCCCGTACATCACTGCGCTGCCCTAAACCCTGAAACACCACCCCCGCATGACCCCCTACACTGCTCAAACACCACTGCACTGCCCTAAACCCTGAATCACCACCTTCCGCATGACCCCCTACACTGCCCGAACACCACTGCACTGCCCTAAACCCTGAAACACCACCACCCGCACAACACTCTACACTGCCCGAACACCACTGCACTGCCCTAAACCCTGAAACACCACCCACCGCACAACCCCCTACATTGCCCAAACATCACTGCACTGCCGTAAACCCTGAATCACCACCCCCCGCACAAGTCCCTACACTGCCTGAACGTCACTGCACTGCCCTAAACCCTGAAACACCACCCCCAGCATGACCCTCTGCACTGCCCGAACACCACTGCCCTAAACCCTGAAACACCAGCCCCAGCACGACCCCCTATGCTGCCCGAACACCACTGTGCTGCTCTAAACCCTGACACACCACCCTCAACAAGACTCGCTACGCTGCCCGTACATCACTGCGCTGCCCTAAACCCTGAAACACCACCCCCGCATGACCCCCTACACTTCCCAAACACCACTGCACTGCCCTAAACCCTGAAACACCCACTGCATGACCCCCTACACTGCCCGAACACCCCTGCAGTGCCCTAAACCCTGAAACACCACCTTCCGCACTACCCCCTACACTGCCCGAACACCACTGCACTGCCCTAAATGCTGAAACAGCACCCCCTGCACTACCCCTTATACTGCCCGAACACCACTGCACTGCCCTAAACCCTGAAACACCACCCCCTCACAACCCTCTACACTGCCCGAACACCACTGCACTGCCCTAAACCCTGTAACACCATACCCGCACGACCCCCTACACTGCCCGAACACCACTGCACTGCCCTAAACCCTGAAACACCAACCCCCGCAAGACCCCCTATGCTTTCGAAAACCACTGTGCTGCTCTAAACCCTGAAACACCACCCCCAACAAGATCCGCTACGCTGCCCGAACACCACTGCGCTGCCCTAAACCCTGAAACACCGCCCCCAACAAGACCCCTACGCAGCCCGAACACCACTTCGCTATCCTAAACCTTGAAACACCACCACAGCAAGACCCCCTACACTGCCCGAACACCACTGCGCTGCCCTAATCCTTGAAACACCACCCCCAGCAAGACCCCTTACGCTGCCCGAACACCACTGCGCTGCCCTAATCCTTGAAACACCACCCCCAGCAAGACCCCTTACGCCTCCCGAACACCACGGCGCTGCCCTAAATGCTGAAACACAACCCCCAGCATGACCCCCTACGTGGCCCGAACACCACTGCTCTGCCCTAAACCCTGAAACACCAGCCCCAGCACGACCCCCTACGCCGCCCGAACACCACTGCACTGCCCTAAACCCTGTAACACTAGCCCCAGCATGACCCCCAATACCGCCCGAAACACCACTGCACTGCCCTAAACTCTGAAACACCAGCCCCAGCATGACCACCTATGCTGCCCGAACACCACTGCACTGCCCTAAACCCTGAAACACCAGCCCCAGCATGACCCCCTACGCTGCCCGAACACCACTGCACTGCCCTAAACCCTGAAACACCAGCCCCAGCATGTCCACCTACGCTGCTTGAACACCACTGCACTGCCCTAAACCCTGAAACACCATACCCAGCAAGAACACCTACACTGTCCGAACATCATTGCCCTAAACCCTGAAACACAACCCCCAGCAATACACCCTACACTGCTCAAACACCTGTGCACTGCCCTAAACCCTGAAACACCACCCCCTGCATGACCCCGTACACTGCCCGAACACCACTGCTCTGCCCTAAACCCTAAAACACCACCATCAGCACTTCCACCTACACTGCCCGAACACCACTGCTACTCCTTAAACCCTAAAACATCACCCCAAGCATGTCCCCCTACACTACCCGACAACCACTGCACTGCCCTAAACACTGAAACACCATCCCCAGCAAGACACCATGCAGTGCCCGAACACCACTGCACTGTCCTAAACCCTGAAACACCACCCCCAGCAAGACCCCCTACACTGCTCGAACACCACTGCACTGCCCTAAACCCTGAAACACCACACCCAGCAAGACCCCCTACACTGCCCGAACACCACTGCACTAAACCCTGAAACACCACCCCCAGCAAGACCCCCTACACTGCCTCAACACCACTGCCTAAACCCTGAAACGCCACCCCCTGCATGACCCCCTACACTGCCCGAACACCACTGCACTGCCTGAAATCCTGAAACGCCACCCTCTGCATGACCCCCTACATTGCCCGAACACCACTGCACTGCACTGCCCTAAACCCTGAAATGCCACCCCAGCACGACCCCCTACACTTTGCGGAAAACCTCTGCACTGCCCTAAACCCTGAAACACCACCCCCAGCATGCCCCCCTACACTGCCCAAACACCACTGCCCTAAACCCTGAAACATGAGCCCCAGCAACACCCCCTACACTGCCCGAACACCACTGAACTGCCCTAATCCCTGAAACACCAACCCCAGCACAACCCCCTACACTGCCCAAACTCCACTGCACTGCCCTTAACCCTGAAACACCAGCCCCAGAAAGACTCCCTGCATTTACCGGAACACCACTGCACTGCCCTAAACCCTGAAACACCTCCCCCAGCAAGACCCCCTACACTGCCCGAACTCCACTGCACTGCCCTAAACCCTGAAACACCACCCCCAGCAAGACCCCCTCCACTGCCAGACCACCACTGCACTGCCCTAAACCCTGAAACACCAGCCCTAGCATGACCACCTACACTGCCCGAACACCACTGCACTGCCCTAAACCCTGAAAGACAAACCCCACACGACCCCCTCCACTGCCTGAACACCACTGCACTGCTCTAAACCCTGAAACACCAACCCCCGCAAGACCCCCAACGCTGCCCGAAAACCACTGTGCTGCTCTAAACCCTGAAACACCACCCCCAACAAGATCCGCTACGCTGCGCGAACACCACTGCGCTGCCCTAAACCCTGAAACACCACCCCCAGCAAGACCCCTACGCAGCCCGAACACCACTTCACTATCCTAAACCTTGAAACCCCACCACAGCAAGACCCCCTACACTGCCCGAACACCACTGTGCTGCCCTAATCCTTGAAACACCACCCCCAGCAAGACCCCTTACGCTGCCCGAACACCGCGGCGCTGCCCTAAACGCTGAAACACAACCCCCAGCATGACCCCCTACGCGGCCCGAACACCACTGCTCTGCCCTAAACCCTGAAACACCAGCCCCAGCACGACCCCCTACGCCACCCGAACACCACTGCACTGCCCTAAACCCTGAAACACCAGCCCCAGCACGACCCCCAATACCGCCCGAAACACCACTGCACTGCCCTAAGCTCTGAAACACCAGCCCCAGCATGACCACCTACGCTGCCCGAACACCACTGCACTGCCCTAAACCCTGAAACACCAGCCCCAGCATGACCCCCTACGCTGCCCGAACACCACTGCACTGCCCTAAACCCTGAAACACCAGCCCCAGCATGACCACCTACGCTGCCTGAACACCACTGCACTGCCCTAAACCCTGAAACACCATACCCAGCAAGAACACCTACACTGCCCGAACATCACTGCCCTAAACCCTGAAACACAACCCCCAGCAAGACCCCCTACACTGCTCAAACACATGTGCACTGCCCTAAACCCTGAAACACCACCCCCTGCATGACCCCGTACACTGCCCGAACACCCCTGCTCTGCCCTAAACCCTAAAACACCACCATCAGCATGTCTACCTACACTGCCCGAACACCACTGCTACTCCTTAAACCCTAAAACACCACCCCCAGCATGTCCCCCTACACTACCCGACAACCACTGCACTGCCCTAAACACTGAAACACCACCCCCAGCAAGACACCATGCACTGCCCAAACACCACTGCACTGCCCTAAACCCTGAAACACCACCCTCAGCAAGACCCCCTACACTGCTCGAACACCACTACACTGCCCTAAACCCTGAAACACCACACCCAGCAAGACCCCCTACACTGCCCGAACACCACTGCACTAATCCCTGAAACACCACCCCCAGCAAGACCCCCTACACTGCCTCAACACCACTGCCTAAACCCTGAAAGGCCACCCCCTGCATGACCCCCTACACTGCTCGAACACCACTGCACTGCCTGAAATCCTGAAACGCCACCCCCTGCATGACCCCCTACATTGCCCGAACACCACTGCACTGCCCTAAACCCTGAAACGCCACCCCAGCACGACCCCCTAAACTTTGCGGAAAACCTCTGCACTGCCCTAAACCCTGAAACACCACCCCCAGCACGCCCCCGTACACTGCCCAAACACCACTGCCCTAAACCCTGAAACATGAGCCCCAGCAACACCCCCTACACTGCCCGAACACCACTGAACTGCCCTAATCCCTGAAACACCATCCCCAGCACGACCCCCTACACTGCCCAAACACCACTGCACTGCCCTTAACCCTGAAACACCAGCCCCAGAAAGACTCCCTGCATTTCCCGGAACACCACTGCACTGCCCTAAACCCTGAAACACCTCCCCCAGCAAGACCCCCTACACTGCCCAAACTCCACTGCACTGCCCTAAACCCTGAAATACCTCCCCCAGCAAGACCCCCTCCACTGCTAGAACACCACTGCACTGCCCTAAACCCTGAAACACCAGCCCCAGCATGACCCCCTATGCTGCCCGAACACTACTGCACTGCTCTAAACACTGAAACACCAGCCCCAGCAAGACCCCCTACTCTGCCCAAACACCACTGTACTGCCCTAAACCCTGAAACACCAGCCCCAGCACGGCCCCCTACGCCACCCGAACCCCACTGCCCTGCACTAAACCCTGAAACACCAGCCCCAGCACGATCCCCTACTCCGCCTGAACACCACTGCACTGCCCTAAACCCTGAAACACCAGCCCCAGCATGACCCCCAACACTGCCCGAACACCACTGTCCTAAACCTTGAAACACCAGACCCAGCACAACCCTGTATACTGCCCGAACACCACTGTACTGCCCTAAACCCTGAAACACCACACCCCGCATGACCCTCTACACTGCCCGAACACCACTGCACTGCCATAAACCCTGCCTCACCACCACCCGCACAAGTCCCTACACTGCCAGAACACCACTGCACTGCCCTAAACCCTGAAACACCACCCCCAGCATGACCCCCTGCACTGCCCGAACACCACTGCCCTAAACCCTGAAACACCAGCCACAGCACGACCCCCTACACTGCCCGAACACCACTGCACTGCCCTAAACCCTAAAAGACAACCCGGCATGACCCCTCTATGCTGCCCTAAAACCACTGTGCTGCTCGAAACCCTTAAACACCACCCCCAACAAGACCCGCTACGCTGCCCGAACACCACTGCGCTGCCCTAAACCCTGAAACACCACCCCAACAAGACCCCTACACAGCCCGAACACCACTTCGCTACCCTAAACCTTGAAACACCACCACAGCAAGACCCCCTACGCTGCCCGAACACCACTGCGCTGCCTTAATCCTTGAAACACCACGCCCAGCAAGACCCCTTACGCTGCCCGAACACCACTGCCCTAAATGTTGAAACATCACCCCCAGCATGACCCCCTACGAGACCCGAACACCACTGCTCTGCCCTAAACCCTGAAACACCAGCCCCAGCACGACCCCCTACGCCGCCCGAACACCACTGCACTGCCCTAAACCCTGAAACTCCAGCCCCAGCACGACCCCCTATACCGCCCGAACACCACTGCACTGCCCTAAACTCTGAAACACCAGCCCCAGCATGACCACCGTCGCTGCCCGAACACCACTGCACTGCCCTAAAACCCGAAACACCAGCCCAGCATGACCCCCTACGCTGCCCGAACACCACTGCACTGCCCTAAACCCTGAAACACCAGCCCCAGCATGACTCCCTGCACTGCCTGAACACCACTGCACTGCCCTAAACCCTGAAACACCACACCCAGCAAGAACACCTACACTGCGCGAACATCACTGCCCTAAACCCTGAAACACAACCCCCAGCAAGACCCGCTACACTGCTCAAACACCTGTGCACTGCCCTAAACCCTGAAACACCACCCCCTGCATGACCCCGTACACTGCCCGAACACCACTGCTCTGCCCTAAACCCTAAAACACCACCATCAGCACGTCCACCTACACTGCCCGAACACCACTGCTACTCCTTAAACCCTAAAACACCACCCCCAGCATGTCCCCCTACACTACCCGACAACCACTGCACTGCTTTAAACACCGAAACACCACCCCCAGCAAGACACCATGCACTGCCCGAACACCACTGCACTGCCCTAAACCCTGAAACACCACCCCCAGCAAGACCCCACACTGCTCGATCACCACTGCACTGCCCTAAACCCTGAAACACCACTCCCAGCAAGACCCCCTACACTGCCCGAACACCACTGCACTAGGCCCTGAAACACCTCCCATAGCAAGACCCCCTACACTGCCTCAACACCACTGCCTAAACCCTAAAACGCCACCCCCAGCACGCCCCCTACACTGCCCGAACACCACTGCCCTAAACCCTGAAACAGCAGCCCCAGCAACACCCCCTACACTGCCCGAACACCACTGAACTGCCCTAATCCCTGAAACACCAGCCCCAGCACGACCCCCTACACTGCCCAAACACCACTACACTAACCTAAACCGTGAAACATCAGTCCCAGAAAGACTCCCTGCATTTCCCCGAACACCACTGCACTGCCCTAAACCCTGAAACACCTCCACCAGCAAGACCCTCTACTCTGCCCGAACTCCACTGCACTGCCCTAAACCCTGAAACACCACCCCCAGCAAGACCCCCTACACTGCCAGAACACCACTGCTCTGCCCTAAACCCTGAAACACCAGCCCCAGCATGATCCCCTATGCTGCTCGAACACCACTGCACTGCTCTAAACACTGAAACACCAGCCCCAGCAAGACCCCCTACTCTGCCCAAACACCACTGTACTGCCCTAAACCCTGAAACACCAACCCCAGCATGGCCCCCTACGCCACCCGAACACCACTGCCCTGCCCTAAACCCTGAAACACCAGCCCCAGCACGATCCCCTACTCCGCCCGAACACCACTGCACTGCCCTAAACCCTGAAACACCAGCCCCAGCATGACCCCCAACACTGCCCGAACACCACTGCCCTAAACCTTGAAACACCAGCCCCAGTACAACCCTGTATACTGCCCGAACAACACTGCACTGCCCTAAACCCTGAAACACCAGCCCCAGCACAACCCCCTACACCGCCCGAACACCACTGCACTGCCTTAAACCCTGAAACACCATCCCCAGCACGACCCGCTACACCGCCTGAACACCACTGCACTGCCCTAAATCCCTAAACACCATCCCCAGCACGACCCTTCACACTGCCTGAACAACACTGCACTGCCGTAAACCCTGAAACACCACCCCCAGCAAGACCCCCTACACTGCCCGAACACCACTGCCCTGCCCTAAACCCTGAAACGCCACCCCCTGCACAACCCCCTACACTGCCTGAACACCACTGCACTGCCTAAACCCTGAAAAACCACCCCCCGCATGACCCCCTACACTGCCCGAACACCACTGCACTGCCATAAACCCTGAATCACCCCCCCGCACAAGTCCCTAGACTGCCTGAACACCACTGCACTGCCCTAAACCCTAAAACACCACCCGCAGCATGACCCCCTGCACTGCCCGAACACCACTGCCCTAAACCCTGAAACCTTAGCCCCAGCACGACCCCCTACACTGCCCGAACACCACTGCACTGCCCTAAACCCTGAAAGATTACCCCCGCACAACCTCCTACACTGCCCGAACACCATTGCACTGCCCTAAACCCTGAAACACCATCCTCCGCAACATCCCATACGCTGCCCGAACACCACTGTGCTGCTCTAAACCCTGAAACACCACCCCGAACAAGACCCGCTACGCTGCCCAAACACCACTGCGTTGCCCTAAACCCTGAAACACCACCCCAGCAAGATCCCTACGCTGCCCGAACACCACTATGCTGCCCTAAACCTTGAAACACCACCACAGCAAGACCCCCTGCGCTGCCTGAACACCAGTGTGCTGCCCTAAACCTTAACACTCAACCCCCAGCAAGACCCCTTACACTGCCTGAACACCACTGGGCTGCCATAAACCCTGAAACATCACCCCCAGCACGACCCCCTACGTGGCCCGAACACCACTGCTCTGCCCTAAACCCTGAAACACCAGCCCCAGCATGACCCCCTACGCCGCCTGAACACCACTGCACTGCCCTAAACCCTGAAACACCAGCCACGACACGACCCCCTACACCGCCCGAGCACCACTGCACTGCCCTAAACCCTGAAACAACAGCCCCAGCACGACCACCTACTCTGCCCGAACACCACTGCACTGCCCTAAACACTGAAACACCAGCCCCAGTACGTCCCCCTACACTGCCCGAACACCACTGCACTGCCCTAAACCCTGAAACACCATCCCCAGCATGACCCCCTGCGCTGCCTGAACACCACTGCACTGCCCTAAACACTGACACACTACACCCAGCAAGAACGCCTACACTGCCTGAACATCACTGCCCTAAACCCTGAAACACAACCCCCAGCAAGACCCCCTACACTGCTCGAACACCAGTGCACTGCCCTAAACCCTGAAACACCACCCCCTGAACGACCCCCTACACTGCCCGAACACCACTGCTCTGCCCTAAACCCTGAAACACCACCCCTGCATGACCCTCAACACTGCCTGAACACCACTGCACTGCCCTAAACCCTGAAACAACTCCCCGCACAACCCCCTACACTGCCCGAACACCACTGCACTGCCGTAAACCCTGAATCACCACCTCCCGCACAAGTCCCTACACTGCCCGAACAACACTGCACTGCCCCAAATTCCTGAAAAACCACCCCCAGCATGACCCCCTGCACTGCCCAAACACCACTGCCCTAAACCCTGACACACCAGCCCCAGCACGACCCCCTACACTGCCCGAACACCACTGCACTGCCCTAAACGCTGAAAGACAACCCCCACATGACCCCTTATACTGCCCAAACACCACTGCACTGCCCTAAACCCTAAAACACCACCCCCAGCACAACCGCGTGGACTGCCCGAACACCGCTGCCCTAAACCCTGAAACACCAGCCCTAGCACGACTCCCTCCACCGCCCGAACACCACTGCACTGCCCTAAACCCTGAAACTCCAGACCCAGCACGACCCCCTACACCGCCCGAACACCCTTGCCCTAAACCCTGAAACACCATCCCCAGCATACCCCATACACTGCCCTAACACCACTGTACTGCTCTAAACCCTGCTGAAACACTACCCCCAGCAAGACCCCTACGCTGCACGAACACCTATGCGCTGCCCTAAACCCTGAAACACCACCTCCAGCATGACCCCCTACAATGCCCTAACACCACTGCTCTGCCATAATCCCTAAAACACCAGCCCCCCGAACACCACTGCGCTGCCCTAAACCCTGAAACACCACCCCAGCAAGACCCCCTATACTGCCTGAACACAGCTGCCCTAAACCCTGAAACACCACCCCCAGCTAAACACCCTACACTGCTCGAACACCACTGCACTGCCCTAAACCATCAAAAACCATCCCCAGCATGACCCCCTACACTGCCTGAACACCACTGCACTGCCTTAAACCCTGAAACATCACCCCCAGCAAGACCCCCTACACTGCCCAAAAACCACTGCCCTAAACCCTGAAACACCACCCCCAGCAAGACCCCCTACACTGTTCGAACACCACTGCACTGCCCTAAACACTGAAACACCACCCCCTGCATGACCCCCTACACTGCCCGAACACCACTGCACTGCCCTAAACCCTGAAACACCATCCCCAGCATGACCCCCTACACTGCCCGAACACCACTGCTCTACCCTAAACCCTAAAACACCACCCCCAGCACGTCCCCAAACACTGCGCAAACACCACTGCTCTGCCCTAAACCCTAAAACACCACCCCCGAGCAGCACTGCACTGCCCTAAACCGTGAAACACCACCCCCAGTAAGACCGCCTACACTGCCCGAATACCACTGCCCTAAACCCTGAAACACAACCCCCAGCATGACCCCCTACACTGTTCGAACACCACTGCACTGCCCTAAACCCTGAAATACCAGCCCAGCACGACCCTCTACACAGCCCGAACATCGCTGCTCTGCCCTATACCCTAAAACACCACCACCAGCACTTTCCCCTGCACTGCCCAAACACCACTGCTCTGCCCTAAACCCTAAAACACCACCCCCAGCACGTCCCCTTACACTGCCCGAACCACTGCACTGCCCTAAACCCTGAAACACCACCCCCAGCAAGACACCCTACACTGCCAGAACACCACTGCACTGCCCTAAACCCTGAAACACCACCCCCAGCAAGCCCCACTTTAGTGCCCGAACACCACTGCACTGCCCTAAACCCTGAAACACCACCCCCAGCAAGACCCCCTACACTGCCTGAACACCACTGGCCTAAACCCTGAAAAACCCACCCCAGCACACCCCGTACACTGCCCTAACACCACTGCACTGCATTATACCCTGCTGAAACACCACCCCCAGCAAGACCCCTACGCTGCATGAACACCTATGCGCTGCCCTAAACCCTGAAACACCACCTCCAGCATGACCCCTTACACCGCCCGAACACCACTGCACTGCCCTAAACCCTGAAACTCCAGACCCAGCACGACCCCCTACACTACCTGAACACCACTGCACTGCCCTAAACCCTGAAACAACACCCCAGCAAGACCCCCTATACTGCCCGAACACAGCTGCCCTAAACCCTGAAACACCACCCCCAGCAAAACACCCTACACTGCTCGAACACCATTGCACTGCCCTAAACCCTGAAACACCATCCCCAGCACGACCCCCTACACTACCTGAAAACCACTGCACTGCCCTAAACCCTCAAACACCATCCCCAGCATGACCCCCTTCACTGCCTGAACACCACTGCACTGCCTTAAACCCTGAAACATCACCCCCAGCAAGACCCCCTACACTTCCCGAAAACCACTGCCATAAACCCTGAAACACCACCCCCAGCAAGACCGCCTAGACTGTTCGAACACCACTGCACTGCTCTAAACACTGAAACACCACCCCCTGCATGACCCCCTGCACTGCCCGAACACCACTGCACTGCCCTAAACCCTGAAACACCATCCCCAG
>NW_028188188.1:0-22000 GCF_964204655.1 Triturus cristatus | reverse complement strand
GGGCCATCTGGCATAGGCTTTCACTGTTGTCGGCCGTCCGCACAGGGCACAGCACATTCGGTAGAATCTGTTCAGGGGTCACCAGGTGGCAGCGGACAGCGGTGATACTGGCGCCGGTGTCGCGAAGGGCTTCGGCCCGTTGTCCGTTGACCGTGACCTGCTGCCGGTACTTCTGGGTGTTGGTTGGGATGGGGGTGCAGGGTACCATCTCTCGGCTACCCAGGCAGACCAGGGACATGGCTGACGGCTCCCACTCAGTGTTTTCTCGGTCGAGGGCCTCTTCTTCCTCCTCTCCCCCCAAGGCGGCGGCTGTCAGCTGCCGGGGCGGGGGCCCGCCGGCCCCGTTTCTTCGGTTCAGGGGGCAGGCCGGGTCGCTGGCAAAGTGTCCGGTTTGTTGGCAGCCATAGCAGGTCACTGGTGGCCGTGGTCCGGGTCGGGCCGGGCCCACCCTTCGCGCTAGGCTCGGGGAGAGATGTGGCTGCGGTGGCCCTCGAGGGGGGCTCCTGGGGGCCCCAGCGGGAGGGTCTCGGTTCCTGTTCGGCCCTCCCCCCCCACCGCGCTGGCGTGGGGGTCCGTTGGGGTTCCTCTGGTACTCCCCCATTGAGCTCCGGGGGACCCGGGAGTTGACCCATCGATCGGCCTCGACGGCAAGTTTTCGCGGGTCGGTCATTTTGCTGTCGAGGAGGTGCTGTCTCAGTTCCACGAAGCAATTGTTGGAAAGATGTTCCCAGACGATGAGGTCGACCAGTTGTCCGTAGGTGGTTACTTTGCTGCCTTTGATCCACCCTTCTAGGGCCCGACTGAAAAAGTCCACATATTCCACCCATGTGGTACCCGGGATTTTCTTGCAGTCTCTGAACCGCTGGCGGTACATCTCCGCTGTTAGCCCGTAGCGGGTGAGCAGGGCCTCCTTCATGTGATCGTAGGAGGTCATCACCTCCTCCGGTAGCTGGAGCAGCGTGTCCCGCCCTTCACTCAGGAATCGCCCCCACAGGCCTGCGCCCCAGTCTTTTCGGGGCACCCGATGGGAGGTCATGGCCACCTCGTAGGCCTTGAACCATTGTTGGATATCGTCATTCTTGTAATACTCCTTGACGACCTCCTTCGGGATATGCACCTTGGCCTCGGGGGGCGGTAGAGTGTCTCTAGTACTGGGGGTGTTGGCCCCTCCGTTCTTGGCCTTGATCTCGAGCTCCTTGAGACTGCGCTCGTGCTCAAGAGTTAGTTTCTTTTCCTCCAACTCCCGGTGTCGTCTCTTCTCTTCTATTTCTTCTTGAAGGCGTAGCTGCTCGAGGGCCAGTTTCTTTTCTGCCAGCTGGAGTTCGCCGTCCAGCCGTAGTCGGGCGAGCTCTAGTTCGTGGCTCCGGACCTTTTCCCGCTCTCGTATTTCTTCCTCGGAGAGGCCGGTTTCTAGGCTCTTTCTTCCTCCGGTTGCCGGGGTCAGTGCGGTTGCTGTGGTCTCCGTCAGGGGCAAGGGCCCTTATTCCTGGGAGGGGCCTGCCCCAGCCTCCAACCATGCCCTCAGAGCTTTCTGCATCTCTTCCTTGGTACCGAGGCTGGTGGTTGCAATGCCTTTGTCTCTGCAGAACTGTTTTAATTCTTTGTGCGTATATTCTTCCAGCCGTTCGGGCTGGAACTCCATTGTCGCGTTGTTTTCCTGGCTGCTCATGATGCTATTCGTTTGGATGGGTAGCTAGTGGGTACTGGCTGGTACGTACTGCGTTCGGCTCGGATCCCGTCGCTGGCCACCAAATGTTGGAAGGCGGACCCCGAGGAGTCGGTGAGACCACCAAGGGGGGGGGCCCTCTTACTGCACGAAGTAGCCGAGCGCTGCCGAGAAGTCTCCTGAGAGATCCTTCTCCTATCCCGTACTAGCACAGTAACACCACCACACCGGACTCAAGGAGGTTGTCTCAAGACAAGCAATTCTTTATCATCAATAAAAGGTTACGAGTTCAATATTTACACGAAGGGATCGAGGGATCCACCAAAAGTCTCAATGTCTCTTTGGAAGGGTAGGGGTAGCGGGACAGTCTTTGGCAGGAGTGTGGTACGAGGGTACCTGGGGCCCAGTTCTTATCCTCACGCTGGAGGACCTCCGATCTCGGAGGGGTCGAGCCGCGACGGCGTCAGCAGGGCTCTGGCGTACAGTTCGTGGAGAGCCGCGATTCAATCAGCAGGGCTCTCAAGATGGTTTCTGCTCAGCTCGAGCCGCGACGTCGTCAGCAGGGCTCCGAGGAAGGTTCCAGCGAGGTTGGGCCGCGACAGCGTCTGCAGGGCTCCGATGTTCCAGGTGGTTCAGAAAAGGGTTCACAGGAGGGAGCCGCGACGCAGTCAGCAGGGCTCGTGATGGTTCCGGCAAGAGTTCGTCTCCGTAGGGTCAGCCGCGATTCGATCAGCAGGGCTCTCGACTCCGGGATACAACTGCCGAGCTGTGGTGGGGTCGCCCCAGATATAGGTCTGGAGCCCTTTGATGTCCGGACCTATGCGCCCGAGGGGGCGGAGTGGCCGGGTGGAGGTGGCCAGACGCCCAGCAGGAGAGGCGCCAGGCCCATGGGAGTTTGCAGGGTGATCACACCTCGAGAGGGGAGGACAGTTGGGGGTCCCATCGATACTGTCCTCCGCCGGGGCGATGAATGGTTCCTGCGGCACCCCCTGGCCAGTTCGTGGTGCCTCGATGTCGGGGCTTCGTTGGGGTCGAGGCTGGGTTGAGCGGGGTCGTGCCGGCTGGGGCACGGTGTGACGTGGATGCCAACAAGATGGCGGAGCCACGAGGAGTATGCGACCACGTGTAGCTCCGGGTGAAGGGCCTTGGTGCAGTCCAGACGGGTGGCCCGTGACGGCCGGGGCGGGGAACGGCCACAATCCAGGGGGTTAAGGACCACGCCGCGAGGCCAGGTCCAACACACACACACAACCACACACAACTGTGCACACAACCACATACACACACAACCACACACAACTGTGCACACACACAACCACATACACACACAACCACACACAACTGTGCACACACACAACAACACACACAACCACACACACAACCACACACACAACCACACACACAACCACACAACCACACATACACACAACCGCGCAGAACCACACACACAACCACACACACAACCACACACACACAACCACACACACAACCACACACACAACCACACACACAACCACACACACACTCAACCACACACACACACTCAACCACACACACACACTCAACCACACTCAACCACACACACACTCAACCACACACACACACACACTCAACCACACACACACACACACACTCAACCACACACACTCAACCACACACACACTCAACCACACACACACTCAACCACACACACACACTCAACCACACACACACACACACACACAACCACACACACACTCAACCACATACACACTCAACCACATACACACTCAACCACACACATACACACTCAACCACAACCACACACTCAACCACACACACACACACTCAACCACACACACACACTCAACCACACACACACACTCAACCACACACACACACACTCAACCACACACACACACACTCAACCACACACACACACACTCAACCACACACACACACACACACTCAACCACACACACACACACACACACACACACTCAACCACACACACACACACACACACACTCAACCACACACACACACACACACTCAACCACACACACACACACTCAACCACACACACACACACACTCAACCACACACACACACTCAACCACACACACACACACTCAACCACACACACACACACACTCAACCACACACACACACACTCAACCACATACACACTCAACCACAACCACACAACCACACACACACACACTCAACCACAACCATACAACCACACACACACACACTCAACTACACACACACTCAACCACACACACACACTCAACCACACACACACACTCAACCACACACACACACTCAACCACACACGCACACAACCACACACACACTCAACCACACACACACACTCAACCACACACACACTCAACCACACACACACTCAACCACACACACACTCAACCACACACACACTCAACCACACACACACACTCAACCACACACACACACACTCAACCACACACACACTCAACCACACACACACACACTCAACCACACACTCACACACTCAACCACACACTCAACCACACACTCACACACTCAACCACACACTCAACCACACACACACACAACCACACACACACACACACACTCTCAACCACACACACACACACTCTCAACCACACACACACACACACACTCTCAACCACACACACACACTCAACCACACCCACACACACTCAACCACACACACACAACCACACACACACACTCAACCACACACACACACACACTCAACCACACACACACACACACTCAACCACACACACACACACACACACTCAACCACACACACACACTCAACCACACACACACACAACCACACACACACACAACCACACACACACACAACCACACACACACACACTCAACCACACACACACACACTCAACCACACACACACACACACTCAACCACACATACACGTGTTACCATCCTTGTGGGGACTATGTGTGAACACCTGCCTTGTGGGGACTAACCTTTCTGAATGTTTTTACAACAGACAAATAACAGAAAAATGTTAAGAAAAAATTCATGATACAGGATCCTGCTTCAAATTTGCAAATATATTGTTATTTAATCGTACGCACAGCACCATCCTTGTGGGGACTTGAACAAGTGCTACCATCCTTGTGGGGACCTAGTCCGTAACACTATTTGTGATTGAATTCAGTCGAAGGCACATGGCTAAATGTTTATTTTATCAACAATGTACACAAACAACATCATAATCTCTTCATAAGTGAATTGCTGTACTAGGGGTATACATTAAAGACAGATTATGTTAATGTGCCAGAAAATATCATATCATGGTTAAAGAAAGAGACTTAAGCTGTAGTTAACCTATTTATTAGTTCTTTAAATCTGAGGAGATAAGGGAACTAACACAAAGAAATTAACATATGGAACCAAGGAATATGGTCAAGTGGAATCCAAAGCTTGATTAACTGCTTACATGTTTGCCAAAATAGATGTTCAGGTCCCCACAGAGATAGTGGGTGAAGATTTTGTTTAAGTCTCCATAGAAATAGTGTACATTCAAAGGTTAAATCCCATTATAAAGAGTGTGAAAACAATGATGTCCCCACAAAGATAGTGTGTTATCATAGCGGTGTTCAAGTCCCCACAGAGATAGTGTGTTATTATAGTGATGTTGAAGTCCCCGCAAAGATAGTGTGTTATTACAGTGTTGTTCAAGTCCCTACAAAGATGTTGTGTTATTATAGCGATGTTTAAGTCCCCACAGAGATAGTGCATGAAGGTGGTTGTGTTTAAGTCCTCATTATAATAGGGCCTGATTCACAAAGGTAAACTTCGACAAAAAGTCTAACTTTACTACTTTTTTCAGTATTCACAAAGGTAAATTTAGACCAAAAGTCTAACTTTACTACTTTTCAATATTCACAAAGCCCCATTCAGTGAATGTAAAGCTGATGATGTTCAAGTCGAAGCAAATACAAGGAGATGATGGACGGAGTGCTGAAACTTTTCAGTCACTCACCCCCAGTCACAGATCTGGGTTGAATCCATCATTGTTCTTTAGCTCACTTCGCCACCCCAGTTCAAACCCACTATACGCAAATCAGTCTTGACACTGTGCCTCATGGGAACATTCCAGCCAGAACTTCCAGGCCAGGTCTTCCCTGGACCGGAAACAAGCATCCTGGGACCAATTTCGGGTAACACCTCCTCATTAGCCAGGCTAGCTCGAATCCTGTGGCACAGTGAGCAAGGGACCCACGTCTGGGCATACCCTGCCAAATTAGGGCGAACAAAGCCAAAACAAGAAATTATGGACCGAGTGCTGAAACTTTTCAGTCACTCACCCCCAGTCACAGATCTGAGTTGAATCCATCATAGTTCTTTAGCTCCCTTTGCCACCCCATTTCAGACCAGTTATATGCATATCAGTCTTAACCCTGTGCCTCATGGCACCCCCTGGTGCTTCAAGTCAAAACAGAGCTTGCGTTTAATTACAGGAATGCTCAAGTCCCCACAGAGATGATATGTTTTTATAGTGATGTTCAAGTCCCCACAAAGATAGTGCTTTATTATAGTTTTTTTCAAGCCACCACAAAGATAGAGTGCTATTAAAGCGATGTTTAATTCCCCACAGATATAGTGCATGAAGATGATTGTGTTTAAGTCCTCATTAAAATAGGGCCCGATTCACAATGGTAAACTTAGACAAAAAATCTAACTTTTCTACTTTTCAGTTTCAACAATGTAAACTTAGACCAAAAGTCTAACTTTAATACTTATCACTATTCACAAAGCCCCATACAGAGAATGAGAAGCTGATGATGCTCAAGCCAAAACAGAGCTTGTGTGTAGTTACAGGAATGCTCAAGTCCCCACAGAGATGGTGTGTGACTATAGTATTACCACGGTTGCCAAAGAGAATGTGTGCGATTATAGAATTAGTGCATGATAATAGCCATGTTCAAGTCCCCACAAAGATAGTGTGTGATTATATTGATGCCCAGGTCTCACAGAGATAGTATGGGATTATAGGGATGCCCAGATCCCTCCAGAGATAGTGTGTGATTATAGAGATGCTAGGCCCCCACAAAGAAAGCTGTCTAATTATAGGGATGTCCAGGTACCAAAAAGATAGGAGATGAGAGTCTAAACTTGCTGAACAATCTTTGCTCATCAAAAGGCAAATCAAACAATTGCGAATGAACATCTCCTGAATAAAATGTCATCAGAGAATGTCTAGGGAAACTTACGGCACATCTTGTCGTATCTTGTCACATTTGCTCTGTGTTCAAAGACAGAGGTCAAATGTCAGGCTTTGTCACTCTTGCTGGATACTAGATGTAAGAAAGGTTTTTTTCTAGCATACAACATTTAAAATAACTGTGCAAGTATTTCTGAATGTTGTAAAATAGCAACATACAGGAGAAACACATTTTTTGTTAACTCTGAAGTGTTTTGGAAACAAATTCTTTAATATGATCAAAACAAATCAATGCACTAGGTGATGGAATTTTCACACAATATTGTTTGTGTACTGTATAGCTTTATTAATGGAATGTCTGTGCAAATGTAATGGACATTTCAATTAAAAATGTGTTGTCTGTAATGGCAGTGTCCTACCATACCATGCATACTCCACTCTGCTCTTCACCAATCCATTTCAATGCACTCTACTCTGCACCACTCCACTTTACACCACTCCATGCCACTGCACTCTACTCCACTCTGCACCCCATCAATGTATGCCACTGCACTCCACCCAACTACACTCTATGCCACTTCACTCTACGCTTCTCTACTCTATTCTGCAGCACTCCACTCTGTACAAATGAACTGTATGCCACTCTACTCTACACCACTGCACTCTTCACCACTGCCCTCTACATCACTCCAATCTAGCTCACGCCAATCTACTCTGAACAACTCCACTCTATGCCACTCCACTCTACACCACTCTGCACCACTGCACATAATGCTAATAGACTTCATGCCAATGCATTTTACTCTGTAACACTCAACTCTTTGCCCTATTCATTCTACACCAATCCACTCCACTCCACTCTACGCTGCTGCACTTTACCCTGCACCACTCCACTCTACGCAACTTCTCTTTACTCGGAAACAATCTATTCTATGCCACTGCACTCTATTATGCTACTCCACTCCATGCACTCTACCCAAACCCATTGCACTCTACACCACTGCACTATATGCCAATGCACTCTATGCCAATGCACTCCACTCTGCACCACTGTACTCCATGCCACTGTACTTTACACCAATGCACTCTACACCACACTACACCACTGCCCTCTACGGGCCCGATTCACCGAACTAACTTAAGACAAAATCCTAAACTTACTACCATTTCGGTATTCACAGAAGGCACTTACTCATTTTGGTATTCACAGAAGGCACTTACTCATTTTGGTATTCACAGAAGTTAGGACTCCTAACTTTAGGACTCCTAAATGCCTTCTGTGAATACCGAAAGCCTTAAATTTGGATTTTTCTCAGTTTAGTAGTAGTAAAGTTAGGAGTCCTAACTTTAGGACTCCTAAACTGAGAAAAATCCTAATTTTAAGACTTTCGGTATTCACAGAAGGCATTTAGGAGTCCTAAAGTTAGGACTCCTAACTTCTGTGAATACCGAAGTGAGTAAGTGTCTTCTGTGAATACCAAAATGAGTAAGTACCTTCTGTGAATACGAAAATGGTAGTAAGCTTAGGATTTTGTCTTAAGTTAGTTCTGTGAATCGGGCCCTACGACACTCTGCTCTGCACTACTGCACTCTATACCAATGAACTCTATGACACTTTACTTTGCATGACAGCAATCTGCATCACTCCACTCTATGCCACTGCACTCTGCACCATTCCACTCTGCACCACTCTATGCGACTGCACTCTCTGCCACTCTACTCTTCACCACTGCATTCTATGCCACTGCACTCTATGCCACTCTACTCAGCACACTCCACTCCGCACCACTGCTCTACTATGCACCACTCTAATCTACGCCACTGCATCCTATGACACTGCATTGCACGCCGCTGAATTCTATGCTGTCGCACTCTATGCCACTGCACTCTACCTAAACAACTCCACTCTACACTTCACTCTGCTCTGAAACACTTTACTCCACGCCACTGCACTATATTCAACTGCACTCTATGCCACTCAACGTCACTCTGTGCCACTACACTATATGGCACTTCACTTTACTCTGAAACAATCTAGTTTATGTCACTTTACTCTATGCCACTGCACTCTATATCACTCTATCCACTTGGCGCCACTGCACTCTGTCACTCTACTCGAAACAACTGCACTCTATGCCAATGCACTCTACTCTGCCCGATTGTACCCATTGCCATTCTACTCTATGCCACTCTACACCACTGCACTCTGACACTCTACCCTGCACCACTCCACTCTGTCACTTCACTCTACTCTGAAACAATCTACTCTATGCCACTGCACTCTATGCCACTGCAATCTATGTAATTTTATTCCACTCTGCGCCTTTCCGCTCTATGCCACTGCACTCTATGCCACTGCACTCTAAACCATTATTTGAACCTGTGACCATGTTGTCAAACACAGGCCCCTACAGTAGACGCATCAGTCCACTAAGTCACCAGACCCGGCCACTCCATTCTACTCCACTCTACGCTACTGCACTCTGCAGCACTTCACTCTATGCCACTGCACTCTATGCCACTGCACACTACAGCCCTGTCTTCTATTGTGCGCCACTCTATGCCACTCTATTCTGCACCACTCTATGCCACTACGCTCTGCGACTCTATTCTAACCTGCACCACTGCACTCTACACCACTCTACTCTGCACCACTTCACCCTGCACTACTGCACTCTACTGTTCAACACTCTAATCTATGCCACTTCATTATACAACACTGTTTTGAATGCTGCTGAATTCCATGCCTCTGTACTCTATGCCACTGCACTCTATGCCGCTGTACTCTGCAACACTCTATGCCAATGCATTCCACACCAGCTCACTCTACGCTACAATCCTCCAGTGAACGAGACTCTATGTGACTCCACTCCGCCGCTCCAATTCAGGACACTCTATGTCACAAAACTCTTCTCCACTCTTCACCATTCGACTCTGACACTTCACTCTGCTCTCCTCTACATCACTAACTTTTAGCCATGCTGAACAGTAGCCACGCTGGTGTACAACATGGTTAAAACACATTGGCAAAACCAATGACTCTTGCATAGGCGAGATCCATTGACTTTGCCAATGCTTGGTTTGTATTGTCTTTGTTGTGAGAAGTTGGCCTGGTATATGATGCTCACTAGTTAAAGTGATCACCTTGTACCATGCCAAGCAACCCTTATGGTGTGGTTGTAAGTCAACCTTTTCGGACTAGCTGCCCTAGTGGTAGCGTAGGCTAAGCAGTCTTTGAGGCTAAACTCGTGATGCGTGTTAAGCCAGCTGTTTTACCAAATGCAACCCCCTTTTATACCAATGAAAGGACACCACACAGATATATATTCAAAATATATATGTATTTATTTCTCAAAGTAACCCCTAGTCTCTTTATGAGCACAGGAGCACAAATCGTCAAACAAGATTATCACAGAATACACAGAAGTTGCACTTTATATGGATAGGCCCTGGTGGCCACTCGAACCATATACTAAAATAGTGGTATAAGTACCACGAACAGGAAAGGGAAAAGGCCTAGGGCCTCTAGAATCGCTGGGCCTACAAGGAGCTAACGTCAGTTAGTGACCAGGAGGTCCACGGGTGGCGTGTGCAGAGCAAATAGTCACACGCGTGCTCCCATAGGTTTCAATGGGTGCGTAAAAAGTACAAAGTTACTGCAAAAGGAATCTTCCGGATGACCTAGGAACTTAAGATTTGGAACACAGGCACTAGAGATGTAATACTACACTTGGGCACAGGTGTGCCAGCTTTACCTCACCCACAGGAAGCGGGTGCATAGGCCTCGAAGTGCGTCGGGTTTCTTCTATCTGTTCCGTGGGGCCTGTAGACAAAAGTGCTGCAGGCGGTCGGTCGGGAAGAGATGCAGTGGATCCAAGAGTGGATCGGAGATGTTGAAGACCTGTAAGCAGAGGGGACAGTGTTCACAGTCACTAGCCAGTGACCAGCGTGGCACCAGGTGGGTACCAGGCGATGTCGGGTGCAAACAGGTGATGAGGGGTAGCTTGTCTCCGCAGCCACGTGGTCCCTGAAGGTCGACGACGTCCAGGAGTCGGCTCACGAGCTGTCCCACGCAGGCTCTCGCTGTCGGCGGTGTCGGCGACTTGATCGAAGCAAACAAGCCTTGGCAAAAGCAATTGCAGGAGGATTCGGAAATCAGCTGTTGGTTCTGACCAGCAAGGTCAGAGGGATTGCTCCTTTGGAGGGGAGCAAGGGCCAGTCTGGAGCAACCAGACCAGCGGTGTTTGTCGTAGATTTCGTCGCCAAGATGGCCACTAGCCAGCGGGCCAGCAACCGGTTAGGCGCGTCGAGTGGCAAAATGCAGAAGGGCCCCACGCAGATCGTGGAGATGCTGGAGGGCTCACCTTTGGTGCAGATGCTGCTCGAGGGTTGGGCTTCTCAGGACCCAAAGCACAACTTGGAGGGAGCCTCGGTTGTTGCACTGGTCAGCTTGTCGTAGTCGTTCCAAGATGGCTGGCTCCACGTGTCTCGGTGCCTCCACGGGTCTCCTCTTTTCAGGGACTGTGGATCGGGCGGTGAGAGGTCTGGAGGTCCAGGTCTTGTCAGTCTCTGGGCTCGGGCTCCGGCGGGAGGCGGCGGCAAAGCAGACGGTGATTCGCTGGATGGTGCTTGCGTTAGCAAGGTGGTCACTCCCTGACCACAGGGGAGATTTTCTTCAGTCTTCTGTGCAGCAGAATGTCGAAGTTCCCGTCTTCTTCTTAGTTTCAAGTTGATTCCAGGATGTCTGAAGTCTTAGGACACAGCTCCTACCTTTAAGCGGATTCTAGGGGCCGGACTACCTGCTAGGTCCCTCCCTAAGGGTGGGACCAGGAAGGGGGGTGGTTACACCCCCAATCCTTTGTCCAGCTCGCCCCAGGCCCGGGACTGGTGTGCCCCAGGACCGGTTTGAACTGGCATATGCACCGAGGCTCCTTGTGAGCCACAGGCATGTCTGGTTTCTTTCAAGCCCTACCTGACCAATACACAAAATCCTGTCTGGGGTGGTGCACGCACCTCCCCTGGCAGGAAACCCTTTGTCCACACCTCCCAAGCTGGAAGGACTCCCAGCAGCAGGAGGGAAGACTTGTGTCTGTGGTGGCAGCATCCATTTTGTGGAGCTGAGGCTATGTCTGATTTTACCCGGGTTTCAGGTACTGTACATGTCGTGTCCCTCTAGAAGGGTGGAATGCTAACCCCGTCGCCAGAATTGGCGAGGGGTTAGTATTCCAATTCGTATGACACCTTACTCGACATGTTTTGATAAAGCCAAACCAAAGATAGCATTTAACCGCGAGGTTCATAATGCACTTAAGAGTATATGGTATGACGATATCTGGAAACAGTAGAAGGAAGTTGTTCCGACCACTGTAGACAGGCTCAGCTCATGCCAGAGCACCATCTCACATGGAACCAAGCACTCTGCCTTCAGGATTGTTAAGGCCTGCTATAGGAGTGACTTATAGGTTACCAGGTGTCCCATTTAAGGTTAGGTATAGGTATACTACACCTAAGTAAGAGGTGATTACACCAACTTACCCCAGCTGAGTGATCAGCCAGTTGTGTCAAATCGTTAGGCCAAGCCTGGGGTGGCATAATACATGCTGCAGCCCTTGGCAGGCCTTGGGTACACCAATGCCCTGGGTACCTAGTGTACACTGGTACAGGGGCTGACAGGGTGATCCACTTCCAATTGGTTATGCACCTAGGGTGCATAGTTTTAGTTTAGTAGAGAGAACAGCAGGCTGGGGGTCTGATTGGCAGGCCCACA
Source organism: Triturus cristatus (assembly GCF_964204655.1). NCBI lineage: Eukaryota > Metazoa > Chordata > Amphibia > Caudata > Salamandridae > Triturus > Triturus cristatus. The sequence goes on along the minus strand of NW_028188188.1, from coordinate 9,376 downwards.
GCCTCAATATGTCAAAAACCAGTGAAGCAAAAAGCAAAAATTTGGGGTGACCATAGGATAGCAGACCCTACTCTCCTACACAACCCCCCCCCAAACGCTGGGACATTAAACTAGCCTTGACCAGTCTCGTCTTCATGTCCTAAGTGGAAGTACCTGGAGAGACCATCTGCATTCCCATGGTCAGTACCTGGCCGGTGCTCCACTGTAAAGTCCATCCCCTGTAGGGAAATGGACCACCTAAGCAGTTTGGGGTTTTCACCCTTCATCTGATTTAGCCACAAGAGGGGCTTATGGTCGGTCTGAATCTTGAAGTGAGTGCCAAACAAGTATGGCCTCAGCTTCTTCAGGGCCCACACCACAGCAAAGGCCTCCCTCTCAATAGCTGACCAATTCTTCTCTCTGGGGGTCAACCTTCTGCTAATAAAAGCAATGGGTTGGTCTTGACCATCTACATTAAGTTGTGACAGCACAGCTCCCACACCCAACTCAGAAGCATCTGTTTGGACAATAAACTCTTTGGAGTAGTCAGGACTTTTCAGGATAGGTGCAGAGCACATGGCCTCCTTCAGGTCATCAAATGCCTTTTGACAGCTTACTGTCCACTGAACCTTTTTGGGCATCTTCTTGGATGTCAGATCATTAAGAGGAGTCACAATGGACCCATAGTTCTTAACAAACTTCCTGTAATACCCAGTCAAGCCCAAGAAAGCTCGAACTTGAGTCTGGGTGGTTGGAGGGGACCAGTCCTTGATGGATTGTATCTTACTCTCCAGTGGTTGAACTTGGCCTCCACCTACAAGGTGGCCCAAATATACAACCTTACTCTGCCCTATCTGGCACTTAGTAGCCTTGATAGTGAGGCCTGCCCTTTGCAGAGCCTCAAGAGCCTTCTTCAGGTGGATCAGGTGATCCTCCCAGGTGGAACTAAAGACAGCAATGTCATCAAGATATGCTGCGCAAAAGTCATCCAACCCAGTAAGGACTTGGTTCACCAGCCTTTGGAAGGTGGCAGGTGCATTCTTCAGACCAAAGGGCATCACCACAAACTGATAATGCCCGCCTGGGGTTGAGAATGCTGTTTTGGCCTTAGACTCCTCAGCTAATCTGATTTGCCAATAGCCAGCTGTCAAGTCAAATGTGCTCAAAAACTTTGCAGAAGCTAGTTTGTCTATGAGCTCATCTGCCCTTGGAATAGGGTGTGCATCTGTCCTGGTGACAGCATTGAGTCCTCTGTAGTCCACACAGAACCTCATCTCTCTCTTGCCATCTTTGGTGTGAGGTTTGGGGACCAGAACCACTGGGCTAGCCCAGGGGCTCTCTGAGGGTTCAATGACACCTAATTCCAGCATTTTATGTACCTCAGCCTTTATACAGTCCCTGACGTGGTCAGGTTGTCTGTAAAGTTTGTTCTTTACAGGCAGACTGTCACCAGTGTCCACAACATGGGTACACCAGTCAGTTTGACTAGGTATCAAGGAAAACATATGTGAAAATGATTGTAGAACCTGTCTACATTCAGTCTGCTGATGGGCAGTGAGGTTGCCTCCAAGGGTCACTCCTTCAACTGAGCCATCTTCAGGGTTCTGAGACAACAGGTCTGGGAGAGGGTCACTCTCTTCCTCCTGTCCCTCATCTGTAGCCATGAGCAAGCCCATGTCTGCCCTGTCAACATATGCTTTAAGCCTGTTAACATGGAGTACCCTGTGGGGACTCCTGGGAGTTCCTAGGTCCACCAAGTAGGTGACCTCTCCCTTCTTTTCCAGGATTGTATGGGGTCCAGACCATTTGTCTTGGAGTGCTGCTGGGGCCACTGGCTCCAACACCCATACCTTCTGTCCTGGCTGATACTCAACCAAGACAGCCTTTTGGTCATGCCAAGCTTTCTGTAAGGCCTGGCTTGCCTCAAGGTTTTTAGATGCCTTCTCCATATACTCAGCCATCCTGGAGCGGAGACCAAGTACATAGTCCACTATGTCTAGCTTAGGCTTTTTGAGAGGTAACTCCCAGCCTTCCTTCACCAAACACAGTGGGCCTCTCACAGGGTGCCCAAACAACAATTCAAAGGGGCTGTAGCCAACTCCTTTTTGTGGGACCTCTCTGTAAGCAAACAGAAGGCAGGGTAGAAGGATATCCCATCTTCGCCTGAGCTTTTCAGGTAATCCTTTGATCATACCCTTTAGGGTCTTGTTGAATCTCTCAACAAGCCCATTGCATTGTGGGTGATAAGGGGTGGTGAACTTGTAGTTGACACCACATTCCTTCCACATAGCTGTCAAGTATCCTGACATAAAGTTGGTACCTCTGTCAGATACTACCTCCTTAGGAAACCCCACTCTGGAGAATACTCCCAGCAGGGCCCTGGCCACAACAGGTGCTGTAGTGGTCCTAAGGGGAATTGCCTCTGGATACCTGGTGGCATGATCCACTACCACCAGTATAAATCTGTGCCCAGATGCAGTGGGAGGATCCATGGGACCCACTATGTCTATTCCCACTCTTTCAAAGGGAACCCCCACCACAGGTAGTGGTATCAGGGGGGCCTTTGTTGTGCCACCTGATTTGCCACTGGCTTGGCAGGTAACACAGGAGCGACAAAACTCCTTTGTATCTTCATTCATATGAGGCCAGTGAAAGTGAGGGACAAGTCTGTCCCAGGTCTTGTTCTGGCCTAGGTGTCCTGCTAAAGGAATATCATGGGCCAAGGTAAGAAGGAAGCCCCTAAATTGCAGAGGTATAACCAACCTCCTGGTTGCACCAGGCTTGGGGTCTCTAGCCTCTGAATAAAGGAGCCCTTCATCCCAATACACTTTATGGGTACCTTGAGCATTCCCAGCAGCCTCAGCAGCAGCCAGCTGTCTGAGGGGTTCAAGAGAGGGACAGGATAACTGAGCCTGCCTCAAGTCAGCCCTTGAAGGTCCCCCTGTCCCCAGAAACCCAACCTGATCAGGTTCAAGCTCTTCAGGGACAGTTCCTTCAGGGTCCTCTAGATCAGCTTCCTGGGAAGGCTGATCATCACTCTGAGGCAGGGGGGAAGGCACAGCCTTGACCCTCCTGTTCTTCTTCTTGGTAGGTGCTTGGTCCATTGTTCCAGGATCCAAGACCTGAGGTTCAGTGAGGCACTTTTTGGCCTGTGACCTGGTCACAGCAAGGACATGTGATGATATACCTAACATCTCTGCATGAGTCCTGTACTCCACTTCTGACCATAGAGAACTCTCTAGGTCATTGCCCAACAAACATTCTACTGGGAGGTCTGCACTAACCACAACCCTTTTGAGGCCAGTTACCCCTCCCCATGAGAAGTTAACAACTGCCACACTATGTGAAGTAGTGGCATTGCTGGCATTGGTCACCAGGTAGTTCTCACCTGGTATGTACTGTCCAGGATCCACAAAGCCTGGTGTCACCATAGTGACACTGGCACATGTGTCCCTGTAGGCTTGAGCCACTTTGTCATTAATTAAAGGAGTCTGTCTGTACTTGCCCAGGTTACTGGGGCTCACAGTCAGGGACAAATCAATGTCCCCATCACAGATCAAGACTGCCTGTGTCAGGGTTCTGTCTAAGTCAGAATCTCCTTCAGTTCCCATAGTGATTCCCACTACACCCTTTGTCTGGGGACCAACACTGCTAACAGTAGTACTGGGAGCAGGTGCCTTAGGGGCAACAGTGTTGGGGGCTCCACCCTTTTTGCAATCACTAGTCCAGTGAGTTGTATTTTTACAATGATTGCACCAGGGTTTCTTCTGACCTTCTTTCTTCTTCTTGGACTGTTGGGACCCACCCTCCTTAGCAGTAGTTTGGGGCCCTGTTGAAGACTTCTGGTCTTTAGGTTTCTGATCTCCACCCTTTTGGTCTGTTTTCTTCTGATCACCCCCTTGGCCCTGGTTCTGGTTCTTTTGCTTAACCCTGGTTCTGACCCATTTGTCTGCCTTCTTTCCCAATTCTTGGGGAGAGGTCAGATCAGAGTCAACCAAGTGTTGATGCAGTTGCTGGTTTTGACAGTTATTTAAAATCTGTTCTCTCATCATCAAATTATACAATCCTGTAAAATCAGATACCTTACTTCCCAGCAACCAACCCTCCAAAGCCTTAGTGGCACATTCAATGTATTCGGACCAGTCCTGAGTCTGTGTCTTTTGGGTGTCTCTGAACATTAACCTGTACTGCTCAGTGGTTAAGCCTAACCCATCAACTAGAACACTCTTCAGGACTCTGTAGTTTCTGACATCCTCTTCTCTAACAGTGAGGAGTCTGTCTCTGCCTCTTCCTTCAAAGGAGAGCCAGAGGATTGCTGCCCACTGATCTTCAGGAACCTGCTGTACTTTGCAGGCTCTCTCAAGAGCAGTTATCCACTTGTGGATGTCATCCCCACTTTTGTAGGGGGGCACAACCTTAGACAGGTTTCTATTGTCGAAAACCCTATCTTTGTCCTTAGGGACAATGCTGCCACCAGTGGGTATGGACCCACTCTCTTTATGCTGTCTAGCCTTGCTAAGTTTCTCTTCCATCAGGGCTACTTCTAGCTCCTGCTTCCTGATCCTCAGCTGGGCCTCTTGCATCTTGGCCTCATGTTCCCTCCTCTGAGGGGTGGTCATCCTTCTCCTGGAGTGACCTTGAGAGCCTCTAGAGCCATGGGAAGCATTGGAGTCACCTGAGCGATTCCTTTGCCTTCCAAGCCCTGTGTTAAGTCCACTGGGGAGATCCAGTGGGTTGAACCCACTGTCAGTCCCCAATAGCCTTGGTTTAGCTGGGCCAAGTATAATACTTGGCACTGGGCTAGTTCTCCCTTCATCCTCACTACTGTCAGTATCCTTTTCACTCTCATCCTCTGTGGTAGGCATCCCATCTAAGGGGTGACTATTGGGAAGGGGTACTTCAGTGGCATCTTTAGAAGGGGGGCCTCCTGTTCCTGTCCCTAAGGGGGCTAACTGGGAAGCTTTCTTGAGTGCTCTCTGATTCTCATCATTCTGTAAGAGCTCTCTGAGCTCAGCAGAGTTTGGGTTCTTGGGCTGTTTAAGGCCTCTAAGAGTTGCCAAATGCCTGAGCTCATTCTGATTAAGGGTAGCAAAGCTGGATGGTGCCCTCTGGGGGTCACTCTCAACAGAGATGGGTACAGTGGACCCCTCTGCCCCGGCCATTGCTCTTAAGTGTGGGTGGATGTGTTGCAATCTACCTACACTTGGGTTTACCTACTAAACCTATCTAGTAGTTGTAGTCAGGGTGTGCTACTCCCTTTGCTCTACAACAACTAAGTTCAGTAGAACTAATGTATATCTAATCTTGTTTTATATGTACCTACAGGTACCTATGTGATCTTTCAATTGGTAACCAAGAGATTACAATGGTAAAACACAGCAAGCTCAAATCCAACCGCTGCTCACCAATGTGAGAAGTTGGCCTGGTATATGATGCTCACTAGTTAAAGTGATCACCTTGTACCATGCCAAGCAACCCTTATGGTGTGGTTGTAAGTCAACCTTTTCGGACTAGCTGCCCTAGTGGTAGCGTAGGCTAAGCAGTCTTTGAGGCTAAACTCGTGATGCGTGTTAAGCCAGCTGTTTTACCAAATGCAACCCCCTTTTATACCAATGAAAGGACACCACACAGATATATATTCAAAATATATATGTATTTATTTCTCAAAGTAACCCCTAGTCTCTTTATGAGCACAGGAGCACAAATCGTCAAACAAGATTATCACAGAATACACAGAAGTTGCACTTTATATGGATAGGCCCTGGTGGCCACTCGAACCATATACTAAAATAGTGGTATAAGTACCACGAACAGGAAAGGGAAAAGGCCTAGGGCCTCTAGAATCGCTGGGCCTACAAGGAGCTAACGTCAGTTAGTGACCAGGAGGTCCACGGGTGGCGTGTGCAGAGCAAATAGTCACACGCGTGCTCCCATAGGTTTCAATGGGTGCGTAAAAAGTACAAAGTTACTGCAAAAGGAATCTTCCGGATGACCTAGGAACTTAAGATTTGGAACACAGGCACTAGAGATGTAATACTACACTTGGGCACAGGTGTGCCAGCTTTACCTCACCCACAGGAAGCGGGTGCATAGGCCTCGAAGTGCGTCGGGTTTCTTCTATCTGTTCCGTGGGGCCTGTAGACAAAAGTGCTGCAGGCGGTCGGTCGGGAAGAGATGCAGTGGATCCAAGAGTGGATCGGAGATGTTGAAGACCTGTAAGCAGAGGGGACAGTGTTCACAGTCACTAGCCAGTGACCAGCGTGGCACCAGGTGGGTACCAGGCGATGTCGGGTGCAAACAGGTGATGAGGGGTAGCTTGTCTCCGCAGCCACGTGGTCCCTGAAGGTCGACGACGTCCAGGAGTCGTCTCACGAGCTGTCCCACGCAGGCTCTCGCTGTCGGCGGTGTCGGCGACTTGATCGAAGCAAACAAGCCTTGGCAAAAGCAATTGCAGGAGGATTCGGAAATCAGCTGTTGGTTCTGACCAGCAAGGTCAGAGGGATTGCTCCTTTGGAGGGGAGCAAGGGCCAGTCTGGAGCAACCAGACCAGCGGTGTTTGTCGTAGATTTCGTCGCCAAGATGGCCACTAGCCAGCGGGCCAGCAACCGGTTAGGCGCGTCGAGTGGCAAAATGCAGAAGGGCCCCACGCAGATCGTGGAGATGCTGGAGGGCTCACCTTTGGTGCAGATGCTGCTCGAGGGTTGGGCTTCTCAGGACCCAAAGCACAACTTGGAGGGAGCCTCGGTTGTTGCACTGGTCAGCTTGTCGTAGTCGTTCCAAGATGGCTGGCTCCACGTGTCTCGGTGCCTCCACGGGTCTCCTCTTTTCAGGGACTGTGGATCGGGCGGTGAGAGGTCTGGAGGTCCAGGTCTTGTCAGTCTCTGGGCTCGGGCTCCGGCGGGAGGCGGCGGCAAAGCAGACGGTGATTCGCTGGATGGTGCTTGCGTTAGCAAGGTGGTCACTCCCTGACCACAGGGGAGATTTTCTTCAGTCTTCTGTGCAGCAGAATGTCGAAGTTCCCGTCTTCTTCTTAGTTTCAAGTTGATTCCAGGATGTCTGAAGTCTTAGGACACAGCTCCTACCTTTAAGCGGATTCTAGGGGCCGGACTACCTGCTAGGTCCCTCCCTAAGGGTGGGACCAGGAAGGGGGGTGGTTACACCCCCAATCCTTTGTCCAGCTCGCCCCAGGCCCGGGACTGGTGTGCCCCAGGACCGGTTTGAACTGGCATATGCACCGAGGCTCCTTGTGAGCCACAGGCATGTCTGGTTTCTTTCAAGCCCTACCTGACCAATACACAAAATCCTGTCTGGGGTGGTGCACGCACCTCCCCTGGCAGGAAACCCTTTGTCCACACCTCCCAAGCTGGAAGGACTCCCAGCAGCAGGAGGGCAGACTTGTGTCTGTGGTGGCAGCATCCATTTTGTGGAGCTGAGGCTATGTCTGATTTTACCCGGGTTTCAGGTACTGTACATGTCGTGTCCCTCTAGAAGGGTGGAATGCTAACCCCGTCGCCAGAATTGGCGAGGGGTTAGTATTCCAATTCGTATGACACCTTACTCGACATGTTTTGATAAAGCCAAACCAAAGATAGCATTTAACCGCGAGGTTCATAATGCACTTAAGAGTATATGGTATGACGATATCTGGAAACAGTAGAAGGAAGTTGTTCCGACCACTGTAGACAGGCTCAGCTCATGCCAGAGCACCATCTCACATGGAACCAAGCACTCTGCCTTCAGGATTGTTAAGGCCTGCTATAGGAGTGACTTATAGGTTACCAGGTGTCCCATTTAAGGTTAGGTATAGGTATACTACACCTAAGTAAGAGGTGATTACACCAACTTACCCCAGCTGAGTGATCAGCCAGTTGTGTCAAATCGTTAGGCCAAGCCTGGGGTGGCATAATACATGCTGCAGCCCTTGGCAGGCCTTGGGTACACCAATGCCCTGGGTACCTAGTGTACACTGGTACAGGGGCTGACAGGGTGATCCACTTCCAATTGGTTATGCACCTAGGGTGCATAGTTTTAGTTTAGTAGAGAGAACAGCAGGCTGGGGGTCTGATTGGCAGGCCCACAGCCTCAATATGTCAAAAACCAGTGAAGCAAAAAGCAAAAATTTGGGGTGACCATAGGATAGCAGACCCTACTCTCCTACATTTGTCTTCCCACATATGTCTCTCCATTTCAACCTTCCATCATCTCCTTGCCATGACTCCTCATGTTTTTTTTTCCCCAGGGTTTGAATTGAACTAATCAGCGAAATGAAGTTCTGTTGCTTTTATTTAAATTTGTAGTTGCATAGAGCACAATCTATACTCAAAGGTATTAAAGTGGTTTATTTGAGCCCCAATTACATTACACAAGGTCACGTTCACTTTTCAGGCACGGGAAGATTAGGTTATTTGCCCAGAATCAAAAGATGTTGAGCCGATGCCGAGATCTCTAAGTCCAATCTCCGTATACTTTCCTCTACCCTTATCCTGTTGCCATGTAATGTTTTGCATTTGCTGAACCTCTGACATATAATTCAACGAATAGTTTTAAGGTGTATAAAGAATGATTTTATTGTATTAGTTTATTTTAAAACGAGATGCTGTTTGCAGAAAATATGTCTGCATTATCAGTAACGTTTTATTATAGAAAGCATGATGTGATAGGGACTGAGAGTAGCAGAACAGTTAAGGGAGATAAAGGAACTGCGCAAAACTGAAAAATCGTTTTGCCTTGTGCAGAACTCCGGAATAGAACCCATGTTTCCAGAAGCAAAACAAAATAGCAATCTCAACATTCCTGTCACAATTGATTAGGGTCCTCAAGTATTTTACAATTTAAAATTAATTAGTGTAAAATAAAAATGATGCTAGCTAGCAGCATGGCAGCATTTCACATGTAGCGAAAAAGGTCCTAGCCTGAGAAATATATTTTTTTTGTCATGAGAGAGAAAATAGTCTTAGCATATGTAAGAAGATGCACTTGATAACCTTTTGCTGGACAGCTGCCTTCCGTTCCCACAATGAAAGGTTGAAAAGGCAGAGATGCGTGTAAAGTTCATTTTTCAGCTTGGGTGTTTATGTTGAGCCCATTGAATCCCCTCCCACACGACTACAATCTGGGATGCAAGGTGCCCCGGGATGTCTTGCTGCTGTGCACGCCCTGGCTCAGGGTGTGAAATGGCCAGGTCAGAATGAAGCTGAGAGCGGCAAGTTTCCATCCCTTTGTTATGCTGAACCTGGGAGAGCGCCCATTCACACCTGATTCACGGCCATAGTCATGACAACAAAGACAGACAGAAGAGGCTCTCTCCCCTGCATCAACCTGACTGTGGGGGAGGGTTCCACAAAGGATGGGCACTTGGGAAGGAGGGCGAGTTTAGCAACAGAGTACATCAGATTAA
>NW_028188187.1:0-1000 GCF_964204655.1 Triturus cristatus | reverse complement strand
AATCAGGACTGGTACAGAGTGTTACCTTCCCATCTATCCCTTCCTATCCCTCCCTCCCTCCAATCAGGACTGGAACAGAGTGTTACCTTCCCATCTATCCCTCCTATCCCTCCCTCCCTCCAATCAGGACTGGAACAGAGTGTTACCTTCCCATCTATCCCTCCTATCCATCCCTCCTATCCCTCCCTCCCTCCAATCAGGACTGGAACAGAGTGTTACCTTCCCATCTATCCCTCCTATCCCTCCCTCCTATCCCTCCTATCCCTCCCTCCCTCCAATCAGGACTGGAACAGAGTGTTACCTTCCCATCTATCCCTCCTATCCCTCCCTCCTATCCCTCCTCCCTCCTCCTCCAATCAGGACTGGAACAGAGTGTTACCTTCCCATCTATCCCCTCCTATCCCTCCCTCCCTCCAATCAGGACTGGAACAGAGTGTTACCTTCCCATCTATCCCTCCTATCCCTCCCTCCTATCCCTCCTATCCCTCCCTCCCTCCAATCAGGACTGGTACAGAGTGTTACCTTCCCATCTATCCCTCCTATCCCTCCCTCCTATCCCTCCTATCCCTCCCTCCCTCCAATCAGGACTGGAACAGAGTGTTACCTTCCCATCTATCCCTCCTATCCCTCCCTCCTATCCCTCCTATCCCTCCCTCCCTCCAATCAGGACTGGAACAGAGTGTTACCTTCCCATCTATCCCTCCTATCCCTCCTCCCTATCCCTCCTATCCCTCCCTCCCTCCAATCAGGACTGGTACAGAGTGTTACCTTCCCATCTATCCCCTCCTATCCCTCCTATCCCTCCCTCCCTCCAATCAGGACTGGAACAGAGTGTTACCTTCCCATCTATCCCTCCTATCCCTCCCTCCTATCCCTCCTATCCCTCCCTCCCTCCAATCAGGACTGGAACAGAGTGTTACCTTCCCATCTATCCCTCCTATCCCTCCCTCCCTCCAACCAGGACTGGAACAGAGTGTTACCTTCCCATCTATCCCTCCTA
>NW_028188186.1:35000-45000 GCF_964204655.1 Triturus cristatus | reverse complement strand
CTTTCAGGGTGGTATGGCCGTAGGCCCTAGCACTTCTGACTTTGGAGCTCTTGGCTTTACTCATTCGTCTTCAGGGCTAGCCTAGGAAACGAGACAAACCACCCTCATTCACCTAAAGCGAAAGAAAAAAAATACCAAAAAGCCTACAGCACCTGGTATTCCCAGGCGGTCTCCCATCCAGGTACTAACCAGGCCCGACCCTGCTTAACTTCTGAGATCAGACGAGATCAGGTGCTTTCAGGGTGGTATGGCCGTAGGCCCTAGCACTTCTGACTTTGGAGCTCTTGGCTTTACTCATTCGTCTTCAGGGCTAGCCTAGGAAACGAGACAAACCACCCTCATTCACCTAAAGCGAAAGAAAAAAAATACCAAAAAGCCTACAGCACCTGGTATTCCCAGGCGGTCTCCCATCCAGGTACTAACCAGGCCCGACCCTGCTTAACTTCTGAGATCAGACGAGATCAGGTGCTTTCAGGGTGGTATGGCCGTAGGCCCTAGCACTTCTGACTTTGGAGCTCTTGGCTTTACTCATTCGTCTTCAGGGCTAGCCTAGGAAACGAGACAAACCACCCTCATTCACCTAAAGCGAAAGAAAAAAAATACCAAAAAGCCTACAGCACCTGGTATTCCCAGGCGGTCTCCCATCCAGGTACTAACCAGGCCCGACCCTGCTTAACTTCTGAGATCAGACGAGATCAGGTGCTTTCAGGGTGGTATGGCCGTAGGCCCTAGCACTTCTGACTTTGGAGCTCTTGGCTTTACTCATTCGTCTTCAGGGCTAGCCTAGGAAACGAGACAAACCACCCTCATTCACCTAAAGCGAAAGAAAAAAAATACCAAAAAGCCTACAGCACCTGGTATTCCCAGGCGGTCTCCCATCCAGGTACTAACCAGGCCCGACCCTGCTTAACTTCTGAGATCAGACGAGAAGGTGCTTTCAGGGTGGTATGGCCGTAGGCCCTAGCACTTCTGACTTTGGAGCTCTTGGCTTTACTCATTCGTCTTCAGGGCTAGCCTAGGAAACGAGACAAACCACCCTCATTCACCTAAAGCGAAAGAAAAAAAATACCAAAAAGCCTACAGCACCTGGTATTCCCAGGCGGTCTCCCATCCAGGTACTAACCAGGCCCGACCCTGCTTAACTTCTGAGATCAGACGAGATCAGGTGCTTTCAGGGTGGTATGGCCGTAGGCCCTAGCACTTCTGACTTTGGAGCTCTTGGCTTTACTCATTCGTCTTCAGGGCTAGCCTAGGAAACGAGACAAACCACCCTCATTCACCTAAAGCGAAAGAAAAAAAATACCAAAAAGCCTACAGCACCTGGTATTCCCAGGCGGTCTCCCATCCAGGTACTAACCAGGCCCGACCCTGCTTAACTTCTGAGATCAGACGAGATCAGGTGCTTTCAGGGTGGTATGGCCGTAGGCCCTAGCACTTCTGACTTTGGAGCTCTTGGCTTTACTCATTCGTCTTCAGGGCTAGCCTAGGAAACGAGACAAACCACCCTCATTCACCTAAAGCGAAAGAAAAAAAATACCAAAAAGCCTACAGCACCTGGTATTCCCAGGCGGTCTCCCATCCAGGTACTAACCAGGCCCGACCCTGCTTAACTTCTGAGATCAGACGAGATCAGGTGCTTTCAGGGTGGTATGGCCGTAGGCCCTAGCACTTCTGACTTTGGAGCTCTTGGCTTTACTCATTCGTCTTCAGGGCTAGCCTAGGAAACGAGACAAACCACCCTCATTCACCTAAAGCGAAAGAAAAAAAATACCAAAAAGCCTACAGCACCTGGTATTCCCAGGCGGTCTCCCATCCAGGTACTAACCAGGCCCGACCCTGCTTAACTTCTGAGATCAGACGAGATCAGGTGCTTTCAGGGTGGTATGGCCGTAGGCCCTAGCACTTCTGACTTTGGAGCTCTTGGCTTTACTCATTCGTCTTCAGGGCTAGCCTAGGAAACGAGACAAACCACCCTCATTCACCTAAAGCGAAAGAAAAAAAATACCAAAAAGCCTACAGCACCTGGTATTCCCAGGCGGTCTCCCATCCAGGTACTAACCAGGCCCGACCCTGCTTAACTTCTGAGATCAGACGAGATCAGGTGCTTTCAGGGTGGTATGGCCGTAGGCCCTAGCACTTCTGACTTTGGAGCTCTTGGCTTTACTCATTCGTCTTCAGGGCTAGCCTAGGAAACGAGACAAACCACCCTCATTCACCTAAAGCGAAAGAAAAAAAATACCAAAAAGCCTACAGCACCTGGTATTCCCAGGCGGTCTCCCATCCAGGTACTAACCAGGCCCGACCCTGCTTAACTTCTGAGATCAGACGAGATCAGGTGCTTTCAGGGTGGTATGGCCGTAGGCCCTAGCACTTCTGACTTTGGAGCTCTTGGCTTTACTCATTCGTCTTCAGGGCTAGCCTAGGAAACGAGACAAACCACCCTCATTCACCTAAAGCGAAAGAAAAAAAATACCAAAAAGCCTACAGCACCTGGTATTCCCAGGCGGTCTCCCATCCAGGTACTAACCAGGCCCGACCCTGCTTAACTTCTGAGATCAGACGAGATCAGGTGCTTTCAGGGTGGTATGGCCGTAGGCCCTAGCACTTCTGACTTTGGAGCTCTTGGCTTTACTCATTCGTCTTCAGGGCTAGCCTAGGAAACGAGACAAACCACCCTCATTCACCTAAAGCGAAAGAAAAAAAATACCAAAAAGCCTACAGCACCTGGTATTCCCAGGCGGTCTCCCATCCAGGTACTAACCAGGCCCGACCCTGCTTAACTTCTGAGATCAGACGAGATCAGGTGCTTTCAGGGTGGTATGGCCGTAGGCCCTAGCACTTCTGACTTTGGAGCTCTTGGCTTTACTCATTCGTCTTCAGGGCTAGCCTAGGAAACGAGACAAACCACCCTCATTCACCTAAAGCGAAAGAAAAAAAATACCAAAAAGCCTACAGCACCTGGTATTCCCAGGCGGTCTCCCATCCAGGTACTAACCAGGCCCGACCCTGCTTAACTTCTGAGATCAGACGAGATCAGGTGCTTTCAGGGTGGTATGGCCGTAGGCCCTAGCACTTCTGACTTTGGAGCTCTTGGCTTTACTCATTCGTCTTCAGGGCTAGCCTAGGAAACGAGACAAACCACCCTCATTCACCTAAAGCGAAAGAAAAAAAATACCAAAAAGCCTACAGCACCTGGTATTCCCAGGCGGTCTCCCATCCAGGTACTAACCAGGCCCGACCCTGCTTAACTTCTGAGATCAGACGAGATCAGGTGCTTTCAGGGTGGTATGGCCGTAGGCCCTAGCACTTCTGACTTTGGAGCTCTTGGCTTTACTCATTCGTCTTCAGGGCTAGCCTAGGAAACGAGACAAACCACCCTCATTCACCTAAAGCGAAAGAAAAAAAATACCAAAAAGCCTACAGCACCTGGTATTCCCAGGCGGTCTCCCATCCAGGTACTAACCAGGCCCGACCCTGCTTAACTTCTGAGATCAGACGAGATCAGGTGCTTTCAGGGTGGTATGGCCGTAGGCCCTAGCACTTCTGACTTTGGAGCTCTTGGCTTTACTCATTCGTCTTCAGGGCTAGCCTAGGAAACGAGACAAACCACCCTCATTCACCTAAAGCGAAAGAAAAAAAATACCAAAAAGCCTACAGCACCTGGTATTCCCAGGCGGTCTCCCATCCAGGTACTAACCAGGCCCGACCCTGCTTAACTTCTGAGATCAGACGAGATCAGGTGCTTTCAGGGTGGTATGGCCGTAGGCCCTAGCACTTCTGACTTTGGAGCTCTTGGCTTTACTCATTCGTCTTCAGGGCTAGCCTAGGAAACGAGACAAACCACCCTCATTCACCTAAAGCGAAAGAAAAAAAATACCAAAAAGCCTACAGCACCTGGTATTCCCAGGCGGTCTCCCATCCAGGTACTAACCAGGCCCGACCCTGCTTAACTTCTGAGATCAGACGAGATCAGGTGCTTTCAGGGTGGTATGGCCGTAGGCCCTAGCACTTCTGACTTTGGAGCTCTTGGCTTTACTCATTCGTCTTCAGGGCTAGCCTAGGAAACGAGACAAACCACCCTCATTCACCTAAAGCGAAAGAAAAAAAATACCAAAAAGCCTACAGCACCTGGTATTCCCAGGCGGTCTCCCATCCAGGTACTAACCAGGCCCGACCCTGCTTAACTTCTGAGATCAGACGAGATCAGGTGCTTTCAGGGTGGTATGGCCGTAGGCCCTAGCACTTCTGACTTTGGAGCTCTTGGCTTTACTCATTCGTCTTCAGGGCTAGCCTAGGAAACGAGACAAACCACCCTCATTCACCTAAAGCGAAAGAAAAAAAATACCAAAAAGCCTACAGCACCTGGTATTCCCAGGCGGTCTCCCATCCAGGTACTAACCAGGCCCGACCCTGCTTAACTTCTGAGATCAGACGAGATCAGGTGCTTTCAGGGTGGTATGGCCGTAGGCCCTAGCACTTCTGACTTTGGAGCTCTTGGCTTTACTCATTCGTCTTCAGGGCTAGCCTAGGAAACGAGACAAACCACCCTCATTCACCTAAAGCGAAAGAAAAAAAATACCAAAAAGCCTACAGCACCTGGTATTCCCAGGCGGTCTCCCATCCAGGTACTAACCAGGCCCGACCCTGCTTAACTTCTGAGATCAGACGAGATCAGGTGCTTTCAGGGTGGTATGGCCGTAGGCCCTAGCACTTCTGACTTTGGAGCTCTTGGCTTTACTCATTCGTCTTCAGGGCTAGCCTAGGAAACGAGACAAACCACCCTCATTCACCTAAAGCGAAAGAAAAAAAATACCAAAAAGCCTACAGCACCTGGTATTCCCAGGCGGTCTCCCATCCAGGTACTAACCAGGCCCGACCCTGCTTAACTTCTGAGATCAGACGAGATCAGGTGCTTTCAGGGTGGTATGGCCGTAGGCCCTAGCACTTCTGACTTTGGAGCTCTTGGCTTTACTCATTCGTCTTCAGGGCTAGCCTAGGAAACGAGACAAACCACCCTCATTCACCTAAAGCGAAAGAAAAAAAATACCAAAAAGCCTACAGCACCTGGTATTCCCAGGCGGTCTCCCATCCAGGTACTAACCAGGCCCGACCCTGCTTAACTTCTGAGATCAGACGAGATCAGGTGCTTTCAGGGTGGTATGGCCGTAGGCCCTAGCACTTCTGACTTTGGAGCTCTTGGCTTTACTCATTCGTCTTCAGGGCTAGCCTAGGAAACGAGACAAACCACCCTCATTCACCTAAAGCGAAAGAAAAAAAATACCAAAAAGCCTACAGCACCTGGTATTCCCAGGCGGTCTCCCATCCAGGTACTAACCAGGCCCGACCCTGCTTAACTTCTGAGATCAGACGAGATCAGGTGCTTTCAGGGTGGTATGGCCGTAGGCCCTAGCACTTCTGACTTTGGAGCTCTTGGCTTTACTCATTCGTCTTCAGGGCTAGCCTAGGAAACGAGACAAACCACCCTCATTCACCTAAAGCGAAAGAAAAAAAATACCAAAAAGCCTACAGCACCTGGTATTCCCAGGCGGTCTCCCATCCAGGTACTAACCAGGCCCGACCCTGCTTAACTTCTGAGATCAGACGAGATCAGGTGCTTTCAGGGTGGTATGGCCGTAGGCCCTAGCACTTCTGACTTTGGAGCTCTTGGCTTTACTCATTCGTCTTCAGGGCTAGCCTAGGAAACGAGACAAACCACCCTCATTCACCTAAAGCGAAAGAAAAAAAATACCAAAAAGCCTACAGCACCTGGTATTCCCAGGCGGTCTCCCATCCAGGTACTAACCAGGCCCGACCCTGCTTAACTTCTGAGATCAGACGAGATCAGGTGCTTTCAGGGTGGTATGGCCGTAGGCCCTAGCACTTCTGACTTTGGAGCTCTTGGCTTTACTCATTCGTCTTCAGGGCTAGCCTAGGAAACGAGACAAACCACCCTCATTCACCTAAAGCGAAAGAAAAAAAATACCAAAAAGCCTACAGCACCTGGTATTCCCAGGCGGTCTCCCATCCAGGTACTAACCAGGCCCGACCCTGCTTAACTTCTGAGATCAGACGAGATCAGGTGCTTTCAGGGTGGTATGGCCGTAGGCCCTAGCACTTCTGACTTTGGAGCTCTTGGCTTTACTCATTCGTCTTCAGGGCTAGCCTAGGAAACGAGACAAACCACCCTCATTCACCTAAAGCGAAAGAAAAAAAATACCAAAAAGCCTACAGCACCTGGTATTCCCAGGCGGTCTCCCATCCAGGTACTAACCAGGCCCGACCCTGCTTAACTTCTGAGATCAGACGAGATCAGGTGCTTTCAGGGTGGTATGGCCGTAGGCCCTAGCACTTCTGACTTTGGAGCTCTTGGCTTTACTCATTCGTCTTCAGGGCTAGCCTAGGAAACGAGACAAACCACCCTCATTCACCTAAAGCGAAAGAAAAAAAATACCAAAAAGCCTACAGCACCTGGTATTCCCAGGCGGTCTCCCATCCAGGTACTAACCAGGCCCGACCCTGCTTAACTTCTGAGATCAGACGAGATCAGGTGCTTTCAGGGTGGTATGGCCGTAGGCCCTAGCACTTCTGACTTTGGAGCTCTTGGCTTTACTCATTCGTCTTCAGGGCTAGCCTAGGAAACGAGACAAACCACCCTCATTCACCTAAAGCGAAAGAAAAAAAATACCAAAAAGCCTACAGCACCTGGTATTCCCAGGCGGTCTCCCATCCAGGTACTAACCAGGCCCGACCCTGCTTAACTTCTGAGATCAGACGAGATCAGGTGCTTTCAGGGTGGTATGGCCGTAGGCCCTAGCACTTCTGACTTTGGAGCTCTTGGCTTTACTCATTCGTCTTCAGGGCTAGCCTAGGAAACGAGACAAACCACCCTCATTCACCTAAAGCGAAAGAAAAAAAATACCAAAAAGCCTACAGCACCTGGTATTCCCAGGCGGTCTCCCATCCAGGTACTAACCAGGCCCGACCCTGCTTAACTTCTGAGATCAGACGAGATCAGGTGCTTTCAGGGTGGTATGGCCGTAGGCCCTAGCACTTCTGACTTTGGAGCTCTTGGCTTTACTCATTCGTCTTCAGGGCTAGCCTAGGAAACGAGACAAACCACCCTCATTCACCTAAAGCGAAAGAAAAAAAATACCAAAAAGCCTACAGCACCTGGTATTCCCAGGCGGTCTCCCATCCAGGTACTAACCAGGCCCGACCCTGCTTAACTTCTGAGATCAGACGAGATCAGGTGCTTTCAGGGTGGTATGGCCGTAGGCCCTAGCACTTCTGACTTTGGAGCTCTTGGCTTTACTCATTCGTCTTCAGGGCTAGCCTAGGAAACGAGACAAACCACCCTCATTCACCTAAAGCGAAAGAAAAAAAATACCAAAAAGCCTACAGCACCTGGTATTCCCAGGCGGTCTCCCATCCAGGTACTAACCAGGCCCGACCCTGCTTAACTTCTGAGATCAGACGAGATCAGGTGCTTTCAGGGTGGTATGGCCGTAGGCCCTAGCACTTCTGACTTTGGAGCTCTTGGCTTTACTCATTCGTCTTCAGGGCTAGCCTAGGAAACGAGACAAACCACCCTCATTCACCTAAAGCGAAAGAAAAAAAATACCAAAAAGCCTACAGCACCTGGTATTCCCAGGCGGTCTCCCATCCAGGTACTAACCAGGCCCGACCCTGCTTAACTTCTGAGATCAGACGAGATCAGGTGCTTTCAGGGTGGTATGGCCGTAGGCCCTAGCACTTCTGACTTTGGAGCTCTTGGCTTTACTCATTCGTCTTCAGGGCTAGCCTAGGAAACGAGACAAACCACCCTCATTCACCTAAAGCGAAAGAAAAAAAATACCAAAAAGCCTACAGCACCTGGTATTCCCAGGCGGTCTCCCATCCAGGTACTAACCAGGCCCGACCCTGCTTAACTTCTGAGATCAGACGAGATCAGGTGCTTTCAGGGTGGTATGGCCGTAGGCCCTAGCACTTCTGACTTTGGAGCTCTTGGCTTTACTCATTCGTCTTCAGGGCTAGCCTAGGAAACGAGACAAACCACCCTCATTCACCTAAAGCGAAAGAAAAAAAATACCAAAAAGCCTACAGCACCTGGTATTCCCAGGCGGTCTCCCATCCAGGTACTAACCAGGCCCGACCCTGCTTAACTTCTGAGATCAGACGAGATCAGGTGCTTTCAGGGTGGTATGGCCGTAGGCCCTAGCACTTCTGACTTTGGAGCTCTTGGCTTTACTCATTCGTCTTCAGGGCTAGCCTAGGAAACGAGACAAACCACCCTCATTCACCTAAAGCGAAAGAAAAAAAATACCAAAAAGCCTACAGCACCTGGTATTCCCAGGCGGTCTCCCATCCAGGTACTAACCAGGCCCGACCCTGCTTAACTTCTGAGATCAGACGAGATCAGGTGCTTTCAGGGTGGTATGGCCGTAGGCCCTAGCACTTCTGACTTTGGAGCTCTTGGCTTTACTCATTCGTCTTCAGGGCTAGCCTAGGAAACGAGACAAACCACCCTCATTCACCTAAAGCGAAAGAAAAAAAATACCAAAAAGCCTACAGCACCTGGTATTCCCAGGCGGTCTCCCATCCAGGTACTAACCAGGCCCGACCCTGCTTAACTTCTGAGATCAGACGAGATCAGGTGCTTTCAGGGTGGTATGGCCGTAGGCCCTAGCACTTCTGACTTTGGAGCTCTTGGCTTTACTCATTCGTCTTCAGGGCTAGCCTAGGAAACGAGACAAACCACCCTCATTCACCTAAAGCGAAAGAAAAAAAATACCAAAAAGCCTACAGCACCTGGTATTCCCAGGCGGTCTCCCATCCAGGTACTAACCAGGCCCGACCCTGCTTAACTTCTGAGATCAGACGAGATCAGGTGCTTTCAGGGTGGTATGGCCGTAGGCCCTAGCACTTCTGACTTTGGAGCTCTTGGCTTTACTCATTCGTCTTCAGGGCTAGCCTAGGAAACGAGACAAACCACCCTCATTCACCTAAAGCGAAAGAAAAAAAATACCAAAAAGCCTACAGCACCTGGTATTCCCAGGCGGTCTCCCATCCAGGTACTAACCAGGCCCGACCCTGCTTAACTTCTGAGATCAGACGAGATCAGGTGCTTTCAGGGTGGTATGGCAGTAGGCCCTAGCACTTCTGACTTTGGAGCTCTTGGCTTTACTCATTCGTCTTCAGGGCTAGCCTAGGAAACGAGACAAACCACCCTCATTCACCTAAAGCGAAAGAAAAAAAATACCAAAAAGCCTACAACACCTGGTATTCCCAGGCGGTCTCCCATCCAGGTACTAACCAGGCCCGACCCTGCTTAACTTCTGAGATCAGACGAGATCAGGTGCTTTCAGGGTGGTATGGCCGTAGGCCCTAGCACTTCTGACTTTGGAGCTCTTGGCTTTACTCATTCGTCTTCAGGGCTAGCCTAGGAAACGAGACAAACCACCCTCATTCACCTAAAGCGAAAGAAAAAAAATACCAAAAAGCCTACAGCACCTGGTATTCCCAGGCGGTCTCCCATCCAGGTACTAACCAGGCCCGACCCTGCTTAACTTCTGAGATCAGACGAGATCAGGTGCTTTCAGGGTGGTATGGCCGTAGGCCCTAGCACTTCTGACTTTGGAGCTCTTGGCTTTACTCATTCGTCTTCAGGGCTAGCCTAGGAAACGAGACAAACCACCCTCATTCACCTAAAGCGAAAGAAAAAAAATACCAAAAAGCCTACAGCACCTGGTATTCCCAGGCGGTCTCCCATCCAGGTACTAACCAGGCCCGACCCTGCTTAACTTCTGAGATCAGACGAGATCAGGTGCTTTCAGGGTGGTATGGCCGTAGGCCCTAGCACTTCTGACTTTGGAGCTCTTGGCTTTACTCATTCGTCTTCAGGGCTAGCCTAGGAAACGAGACAAACCACCCTCATTCACCTAAAGCGAAAGAAAAAAAATACCAAAAAGCCTACAGCACCTGGTATTCCCAGGCGGTCTCC
>NW_028188186.1:10000-30000 GCF_964204655.1 Triturus cristatus | reverse complement strand
CCTAGCACTTCTGACTTTGGAGCTCTTGGCTTTACTCATTCGTCTTCAGGGCTAGCCTAGGAACGAGACAAACCACCCTCATTCACCTAAAGCGAAAGAAAAAAAATACCAAAAAGCCCACAGCACCTGGAATTCCCAGGCGGTCTCCCATCCAGGTACTAACCAGCCCGACCCTGCTTAACCTTCCTGAGATCAGACGAGAATCAGGTGCTTTCAGGGTGGTATGGCCGTAGGCCCCTAGCACTTCTGACTTTGAGCTCTTGGCTTTACTCATTCGTCTTCAGGGCTAGCCTAGGAAACGAGACAAACCACCCTCATTCACCTAAAGCGAAAGAAAAAAAATACCAAAAAGCTAGCCTAGGAAACGAGACAAAACCACCCTCATTCACCTAAAGCGAAAGAAAAAAATACCAAAAAGCCTACAGCACCTGGTATCCCTCCCTTATGGCCGTAGGCCCTAGCACTTCTGGACTTTGGAGCTCTTGGCTTTACTCATTCCCGGCACGCTGAGTATCTAGCCTAGGAAACGAGACAAACCACCCTCATTCACCTAAAGCGAAAGAAAAAAAATACCAAAAAGCCTACAGCACCTGGTATTCCCAGGCGGTCTCCCATCCAGGTACTAACCAGGCCCGACCCTGCTTAACTTCTGAGATCAGACGAGATCAGGTGCTTTCAGGGTGGTATGGCCGTAGGCCCTAGCACTTCTGACTTTGGAGCTCTTGGCTTTACTCATTCGTCTTCAGGGCTAGCCTAGGAAACGAGACAAACCACCCTCATTCACCTAAAGCGAAAGAAAAAAAATACCAAAAAGCCTACAGCACCTGGTATTCCCAGGCGGTCTCCCATCCAGGTACTAACCAGGACCGACCCTGCTTAACTTCTGAGATCAGACGAGATCAGGTGCTTTCAGGGTGGTATGGCCGTAGGCCCTAGCACTTCTGACTTTGGAGCTCTTGGCTTTACTCATTCGTCTTCAGGGCTAGCCTAGGAAACGAGACAAACCACCCTCATTCACCTAAAGCGAAAGAAAAAAAATACCAAAAAGCCTACAGCACCTGGTATTCCCAGGCGGTCTCCCATCCAGGTACTAACCAGGCCCGACCCTGCTTAACTTCTGAGATCAGACGAGATCAGGTGCTTTCAGGGTGGTATGGCCGTAGGCCCTAGCACTTCTGACTTTGGAGCTCTTGGCTTTACTCATTCGTCTTCAGGGCTAGCCTAGGAAACGAGACAAACCACCCTCATTCACCTAAAGCGAAAGAAAAAAAATACCAAAAAGCCTACAGCACCTGGTATTCCCAGGCGGTCTCCCATCCAGGTACTAACCAGGCCCGACCCTGCTTAACTTCTGAGATCAGACGAGATCAGGTGCTTTCAGGGTGGTATGGCCGTAGGCCCTAGCACTTCTGACTTTGGAGCTCTTGGCTTTACTCATTCGTCTTCAGGGCTAGCCTAGGAAACGAGACAAACCACCCTCATTCACCTAAAGCGAAAGAAAAAAAATACCAAAAAGCCTACAGCACCTGGTATTCCCAGGCGGTCTCCCATCCAGGTACTAACCAGGCCCGACCCTGCTTAACTTCTGAGATCAGACGAGATCAGGTGCTTTCAGGGTGGTATGGCCGTAGGCCCTAGCACTTCTGACTTTGGAGCTCTTGGCTTTACTCATTCGTCTTCAGGGCTAGCCTAGGAAACGAGACAAACCACCCTCATTCACCTAAAGCGAAAGAAAAAAAATACCAAAAAGCCTACAGCACCTGGTATTCCCAGGCGGTCTCCCATCCAGGTACTAACCAGGCCCGACCCTGCTTAACTTCTGAGATCAGACGAGATCAGGTGCTTTCAGGGTGGTATGGCCGTAGGCCCTAGCACTTCTGACTTTGGAGCTCTTGGCTTTACTCATTCGTCTTCAGGGCTAGCCTAGGAAACGAGACAAACCACCCTCATTCACCTAAAGCGAAAGAAAAAAAATACCAAAAAGCCTACAGCACCTGGTATTCCCAGGCGGTCTCCCATCCAGGTACTAACCAGGCCCGACCCTGCTTAACTTCTGAGATCAGACGAGATCAGGTGCTTTCAGGGTGGTATGGCCGTAGGCCCTAGCACTTCTGACTTTGGAGCTCTTGGCTTTACTCATTCGTCTTCAGGGCTAGCCTAGGAAACGAGACAAACCACCCTCATTCACCTAAAGCGAAAGAAAAAAAATACCAAAAAGCCTACAGCACCTGGTATTCCCAGGCGGTCTCCCATCCAGGTACTAACCAGGCCCGACCCTGCTTAACTTCTGAGATCAGACGAGATCAGGTGCTTTCAGGGTGGTATGGCCGTAGGCCCTAGCACTTCTGACTTTGGAGCTCTTGGCTTTACTCATTCGTCTTCAGGGCTAGCCTAGGAAACGAGACAAACCACCCTCATTCACCTAAAGCGAAAGAAAAAAAATACCAAAAAGCCTACAGCACCTGGTATTCCCAGGCGGTCTCCCATCCAGGTACTAACCAGGCCCGACCCTGCTTAACTTCTGAGATCAGACGAGATCAGGTGCTTTCAGGGTGGTATGGCCGTAGGCCCTAGCACTTCTGACTTTGGAGCTCTTGGCTTTACTCATTCGTCTTCAGGGCTAGCCTAGGAAACGAGACAAACCACCCTCATTCACCTAAAGCGAAAGAAAAAAAATACCAAAAAGCCTACAGCACCTGGTATTCCCAGGCGGTCTCCCATCCAGGTACTAACCAGGCCCGACCCTGCTTAACTTCTGAGATCAGACGAGATCAGGTGCTTTCAGGGTGGTATGGCCGTAGGCCCTAGCACTTCTGACTTTGGAGCTCTTGGCTTTACTCATTCGTCTTCAGGGCTAGCCTAGGAAACGAGACAAACCACCCTCATTCACCTAAAGCGAAAGAAAAAAAATACCAAAAAGCCTACAGCACCTGGTATTCCCAGGCGGTCTCCCATCCAGGTACTAACCAGGCCCGACCCTGCTTAACTTCTGAGATCAGACGAGATCAGGTGCTTTCAGGGTGGTATGGCCGTAGGCCCTAGCACTTCTGACTTTGGAGCTCTTGGCTTTACTCATTCGTCTTCAGGGCTAGCCTAGGAAACGAGACAAACCACCCTCATTCACCTAAAGCGAAAGAAAAAAAATACCAAAAAGCCTACAGCACCTGGTATTCCCAGGCGGTCTCCCATCCAGGTACTAACCAGGCCCGACCCTGCTTAACTTCTGAGATCAGACGAGATCAGGTGCTTTCAGGGTGGTATGGCCGTAGGCCCTAGCACTTCTGACTTTGGAGCTCTTGGCTTTACTCATTCGTCTTCAGGGCTAGCCTAGGAAACGAGACAAACCACCCTCATTCACCTAAAGCGAAAGAAAAAAAATACCAAAAAGCCTACAGCACCTGGTATTCCCAGGCGGTCTCCCATCCAGGTACTAACCAGGCCCGACCCTGCTTAACTTCTGAGATCAGACGAGATCAGGTGCTTTCAGGGTGGTATGGCCGTAGGCCCTAGCACTTCTGACTTTGGAGCTCTTGGCTTTACTCATTCGTCTTCAGGGCTAGCCTAGGAAACGAGACAAACCACCCTCATTCACCTAAAGCGAAAGAAAAAAAATACCAAAAAGCCTACAGCACCTGGTATTCCCAGGCGGTCTCCCATCCAGGTACTAACCAGGCCCGACCCTGCTTAACTTCTGAGATCAGACGAGATCAGGTGCTTTCAGGGTGGTATGGCCGTAGGCCCTAGCACTTCTGACTTTGGAGCTCTTGGCTTTACTCATTCGTCTTCAGGGCTAGCCTAGGAAACGAGACAAACCACCCTCATTCACCTAAAGCGAAAGAAAAAAAATACCAAAAAGCCTACAGCACCTGGTATTCCCAGGCGGTCTCCCATCCAGGTACTAACCAGGCCCGACCCTGCTTAACTTCTGAGATCAGACGAGATCAGGTGCTTTCAGGGTGGTATGGCCGTAGGCCCTAGCACTTCTGACTTTGGAGCTCTTGGCTTTACTCATTCGTCTTCAGGGCTAGCCTAGGAAACGAGACAAACCACCCTCATTCACCTAAAGCGAAAGAAAAAAAATACCAAAAAGCCTACAGCACCTGGTATTCCCAGGCGGTCTCCCATCCAGGTACTAACCAGGCCCGACCCTGCTTAACTTCTGAGATCAGACGAGATCAGGTGCTTTCAGGGTGGTATGGCCGTAGGCCCTAGCACTTCTGACTTTGGAGCTCTTGGCTTTACTCATTCGTCTTCAGGGCTAGCCTAGGAAACGAGACAAACCACCCTCATTCACCTAAAGCGAAAGAAAAAAAATACCAAAAAGCCTACAGCACCTGGTATTCCCAGGCGGTCTCCCATCCAGGTACTAACCAGGCCCGACCCTGCTTAACTTCTGAGATCAGACGAGATCAGGTGCTTTCAGGGTGGTATGGCCGTAGGCCCTAGCACTTCTGACTTTGGAGCTCTTGGCTTTACTCATTCGTCTTCAGGGCTAGCCTAGGAAACGAGACAAACCACCCTCATTCACCTAAAGCGAAAGAAAAAAAATACCAAAAAGCCTACAGCACCTGGTATTCCCAGGCGGTCTCCCATCCAGGTACTAACCAGGCCCGACCCTGCTTAACTTCTGAGATCAGACGAGATCAGGTGCTTTCAGGGTGGTATGGCCGTAGGCCCTAGCACTTCTGACTTTGGAGCTCTTGGCTTTACTCATTCGTCTTCAGGGCTAGCCTAGGAAACGAGACAAACCACCCTCATTCACCTAAAGCGAAAGAAAAAAAATACCAA
Source organism: Triturus cristatus (assembly GCF_964204655.1). Lineage (NCBI taxonomy): Eukaryota > Metazoa > Chordata > Amphibia > Caudata > Salamandridae > Triturus > Triturus cristatus. Next base: position 25,212 of record NW_028188186.1, on the reverse strand, counting down.
AAAGCCTACAGCACCTGGTATTCCCAGGCGGTCTCCCATCCAGGTACTAACCAGGCCCGACCCTGCTTAACTTCTGAGATCAGACGAGATCAGGTGCTTTCAGGGTGGTATGGCCGTAGGCCCTAGCACTTCTGACTTTGGAGCTCTTGGCTTTACTCATTCGTCTTCAGGGCTAGCCTAGGAAACGAGACAAACCACCCTCATTCACCTAAAGCGAAAGAAAAAAAATACCAAAAAGCCTACAGCACCTGGTATTCCCAGGCGGTCTCCCATCCAGGTACTAACCAGGCCCGACCCTGCTTAACTTCTGAGATCAGACGAGATCAGGTGCTTTCAGGGTGGTATGGCCGTAGGCCCTAGCACTTCTGACTTTGGAGCTCTTGGCTTTACTCATTCGTCTTCAGGGCTAGCCTAGGAAACGAGACAAACCACCCTCATTCACCTAAAGCGAAAGAAAAAAAATACCAAAAAGCCTACAGCACCTGGTATTCCCAGGCGGTCTCCCATCCAGGTACTAACCAGGCCCGACCCTGCTTAACTTCTGAGATCAGACGAGATCAGGTGCTTTCAGGGTGGTATGGCCGTAGGCCCTAGCACTTCTGACTTTGGAGCTCTTGGCTTTACTCATTCGTCTTCAGGGCTAGCCTAGGAAACGAGACAAACCACCCTCATTCACCTAAAGCGAAAGAAAAAAAATACCAAAAAGCCTACAGCACCTGGTATTCCCAGGCGGTCTCCCATCCAGGTACTAACCAGGCCCGACCCTGCTTAACTTCTGAGATCAGACGAGATCAGGTGCTTTCAGGGTGGTATGGCCGTAGGCCCTAGCACTTCTGACTTTGGAGCTCTTGGCTTTACTCATTCGTCTTCAGGGCTAGCCTAGGAAACGAGACAAACCACCCTCATTCACCTAAAGCGAAAGAAAAAAAATACCAAAAAGCCTACAGCACCTGGTATTCCCAGGCGGTCTCCCATCCAGGTACTAACCAGGCCCGACCCTGCTTAACTTCTGAGATCAGACGAGATCAGGTGCTTTCAGGGTGGTATGGCCGTAGGCCCTAGCACTTCTGACTTTGGAGCTCTTGGCTTTACTCATTCGTCTTCAGGGCTAGCCTAGGAAACGAGACAAACCACCCTCATTCACCTAAAGCGAAAGAAAAAAAATACCAAAAAGCCTACAGCACCTGGTATTCCCAGGCGGTCTCCCATCCAGGTACTAACCAGGCCCGACCCTGCTTAACTTCTGAGATCAGACGAGATCAGGTGCTTTCAGGGTGGTATGGCCGTAGGCCCTAGCACTTCTGACTTTGGAGCTCTTGGCTTTACTCATTCGTCTTCAGGGCTAGCCTAGGAAACGAGACAAACCACCCTCATTCACCTAAAGCGAAAGAAAAAAAATACCAAAAAGCCTACAGCACCTGGTATTCCCAGGCGGTCTCCCATCCAGGTACTAACCAGGCCCGACCCTGCTTAACTTCTGAGATCAGACGAGATCAGGTGCTTTCAGGGTGGTATGGCCGTAGGCCCTAGCACTTCTGACTTTGGAGCTCTTGGCTTTACTCATTCGTCTTCAGGGCTAGCCTAGGAAACGAGACAAACCACCCTCATTCACCTAAAGCGAAAGAAAAAAAATACCAAAAAGCCTACAGCACCTGGTATTCCCAGGCGGTCTCCCATCCAGGTACTAACCAGGCCCGACCCTGCTTAACTTCTGAGATCAGACGAGATCAGGTGCTTTCAGGGTGGTATGGCCGTAGGCCCTAGCACTTCTGACTTTGGAGCTCTTGGCTTTACTCATTCGTCTTCAGGGCTAGCCTAGGAAACGAGACAAACCACCCTCATTCACCTAAAGCGAAAGAAAAAAAATACCAAAAAGCCTACAGCACCTGGTATTCCCAGGCGGTCTCCCATCCAGGTACTAACCAGGCCCGACCCTGCTTAACTTCTGAGATCAGACGAGATCAGGTGCTTTCAGGGTGGTATGGCCGTAGGCCCTAGCACTTCTGACTTTGGAGCTCTTGGCTTTACTCATTCGTCTTCAGGGCTAGCCTAGGAAACGAGACAAACCACCCTCATTCACCTAAAGCGAAAGAAAAAAAATACCAAAAAGCCTACAGCACCTGGTATTCCCAGGCGGTCTCCCATCCAGGTACTAACCAGGCCCGACCCTGCTTAACTTCTGAGATCAGACGAGATCAGGTGCTTTCAGGGTGGTATGGCCGTAGGCCCTAGCACTTCTGACTTTGGAGCTCTTGGCTTTACTCATTCGTCTTCAGGGCTAGCCTAGGAAACGAGACAAACCACCCTCATTCACCTAAAGCGAAAGAAAAAAAATACCAAAAAGCCTACAGCACCTGGTATTCCCAGGCGGTCTCCCATCCAGGTACTAACCAGGCCCGACCCTGCTTAACTTCTGAGATCAGACGAGATCAGGTGCTTTCAGGGTGGTATGGCCGTAGGCCCTAGCACTTCTGACTTTGGAGCTCTTGGCTTTACTCATTCGTCTTCAGGGCTAGCCTAGGAAACGAGACAAACCACCCTCATTCACCTAAAGCGAAAGAAAAAAAATACCAAAAAGCCTACAGCACCTGGTATTCCCAGGCGGTCTCCCATCCAGGTACTAACCAGGCCCGACCCTGCTTAACTTCTGAGATCAGACGAGATCAGGTGCTTTCAGGGTGGTATGGCCGTAGGCCCTAGCACTTCTGACTTTGGAGCTCTTGGCTTTACTCATTCGTCTTCAGGGCTAGCCTAGGAAACGAGACAAACCACCCTCATTCACCTAAAGCGAAAGAAAAAAAATACCAAAAAGCCTACAGCACCTGGTATTCCCAGGCGGTCTCCCATCCAGGTACTAACCAGGCCCGACCCTGCTTAACTTCTGAGATCAGACGAGATCAGGTGCTTTCAGGGTGGTATGGCCGTAGGCCCTAGCACTTCTGACTTTGGAGCTCTTGGCTTTACTCATTCGTCTTCAGGGCTAGCCTAGGAAACGAGACAAACCACCCTCATTCACCTAAAGCGAAAGAAAAAAAATACCAAAAAGCCTACAGCACCTGGTATTCCCAGGCGGTCTCCCATCCAGGTACTAACCAGGCCCGACCCTGCTTAACTTCTGAGATCAGACGAGATCAGGTGCTTTCAGGGTGGTATGGCCGTAGGCCCTAGCACTTCTGACTTTGGAGCTCTTGGCTTTACTCATTCGTCTTCAGGGCTAGCCTAGGAAACGAGACAAACCACCCTCATTCACCTAAAGCGAAAGAAAAAAAATACCAAAAAGCCTACAGCACCTGGTATTCCCAGGCGGTCTCCCATCCAGGTACTAACCAGGCCCGACCCTGCTTAACTTCTGAGATCAGACGAGATCAGGTGCTTTCAGGGTGGTATGGCCGTAGGCCCTAGCACTTCTGACTTTGGAGCTCTTGGCTTTACTCATTCGTCTTCAGGGCTAGCCTAGGAAACGAGACAAACCACCCTCATTCACCTAAAGCGAAAGAAAAAAAATACCAAAAAGCCTACAGCACCTGGTATTCCCAGGCGGTCTCCCATCCAGGTACTAACCAGGCCCGACCCTGCTTAACTTCTGAGATCAGACGAGATCAGGTGCTTTCAGGGTGGTATGGCCGTAGGCCCTAGCACTTCTGACTTTGGAGCTCTTGGCTTTACTCATTCGTCTTCAGGGCTAGCCTAGGAAACGAGACAAACCACCCTCATTCACCTAAAGCGAAAGAAAAAAAATACCAAAAAGCCTACAGCACCTGGTATTCCCAGGCGGTCTCCCATCCAGGTACTAACCAGGCCCGACCCTGCTTAACTTCTGAGATCAGACGAGATCAGGTGCTTTCAGGGTGGTATGGCCGTAGGCCCTAGCACTTCTGACTTTGGAGCTCTTGGCTTTACTCATTCGTCTTCAGGGCTAGCCTAGGAAACGAGACAAACCACCCTCATTCACCTAAAGCGAAAGAAAAAAAATACCAAAAAGCCTACAGCACCTGGTATTCCCAGGCGGTCTCCCATCCAGGTACTAACCAGGCCCGACCCTGCTTAACTTCTGAGATCAGACGAGATCAGGTGCTTTCAGGGTGGTATGGCCGTAGGCCCTAGCACTTCTGACTTTGGAGCTCTTGGCTTTACTCATTCGTCTTCAGGGCTAGCCTAGGAAACGAGACAAACCACCCTCATTCACCTAAAGCGAAAGAAAAAAAATACCAAAAAGCCTACAGCACCTGGTATTCCCAGGCGGTCTCCCATCCAGGTACTAACCAGGCCCGACCCTGCTTAACTTCTGAGATCAGACGAGATCAGGTGCTTTCAGGGTGGTATGGCCGTAGGCCCTAGCACTTCTGACTTTGGAGCTCTTGGCTTTACTCATTCGTCTTCAGGGCTAGCCTAGGAAACGAGACAAACCACCCTCATTCACCTAAAGCGAAAGAAAAAAAATACCAAAAAGCCTACAGCACCTGGTATTCCCAGGCGGTCTCCCATCCAGGTACTAACCAGGCCCGACCCTGCTTAACTTCTGAGATCAGACGAGATCAGGTGCTTTCAGGGTGGTATGGCCGTAGGCCCTAGCACTTCTGACTTTGGAGCTCTTGGCTTTACTCATTCGTCTTCAGGGCTAGCCTAGGAAACGAGACAAACCACCCTCATTCACCTAAAGCGAAAGAAAAAAAATACCAAAAAGCCTACAGCACCTGGTATTCCCAGGCGGTCTCCCATCCAGGTACTAACCAGGCCCGACCCTGCTTAACTTCTGAGATCAGACGAGATCAGGTGCTTTCAGGGTGGTATGGCCGTAGGCCCTAGCACTTCTGACTTTGGAGCTCTTGGCTTTACTCATTCGTCTTCAGGGCTAGCCTAGGAAACGAGACAAACCACCCTCATTCACCTAAAGCGAAAGAAAAAAAATACCAAAAAGCCTACAGCACCTGGTATTCCCAGGCGGTCTCCCATCCAGGTACTAACCAGGCCCGACCCTGCTTAACTTCTGAGATCAGACGAGATCAGGTGCTTTCAGGGTGGTATGGCCGTAGGCCCTAGCACTTCTGACTTTGGAGCTCTTGGCTTTACTCATTCGTCTTCAGGGCTAGCCTAGGAAACGAGACAAACCACCCTCATTCACCTAAAGCGAAAGAAAAAAAATACCAAAAAGCCTACAGCACCTGGTATTCCCAGGCGGTCTCCCATCCAGGTACTAACCAGGCCCGACCCTGCTTAACTTCTGAGATCAGACGAGATCAGGTGCTTTCAGGGTGGTATGGCCGTAGGCCCTAGCACTTCTGACTTTGGAGCTCTTGGCTTTACTCATTCGTCTTCAGGGCTAGCCTAGGAAACGAGACAAACCACCCTCATTCACCTAAAGCGAAAGAAAAAAAATACCAAAAAGCCTACAGCACCTGGTATTCCCAGGCGGTCTCCCATCCAGGTACTAACCAGGCCCGACCCTGCTTAACTTCTGAGATCAGACGAGATCAGGTGCTTTCAGGGTGGTATGGCCGTAGGCCCTAGCACTTCTGACTTTGGAGCTCTTGGCTTTACTCATTCGTCTTCAGGGCTAGCCTAGGAAACGAGACAAACCACCCTCATTCACCTAAAGCGAAAGAAAAAAAATACCAAAAAGCCTACAGCACCTGGTATTCCCAGGCGGTCTCCCATCCAGGTACTAACCAGGCCCGACCCTGCTTAACTTCTGAGATCAGACGAGATCAGGTGCTTTCAGGGTGGTATGGCCGTAGGCCCTAGCACTTCTGACTTTGGAGCTCTTGGCTTTACTCATTCGTCTTCAGGGCTAGCCTAGGAAACGAGACAAACCACCCTCATTCACCTAAAGCGAAAGAAAAAAAATACCAAAAAGCCTACAGCACCTGGTATTCCCAGGCGGTCTCCCATCCAGGTACTAACCAGGCCCGACCCTGCTTAACTTCTGAGATCAGACGAGATCAGGTGCTTTCAGGGTGGTATGGCCGTAGGCCCTAGCACTTCTGACTTTGGAGCTCTTGGCTTTACTCATTCGTCTTCAGGGCTAGCCTAGGAAACGAGACAAACCACCCTCATTCACCTAAAGCGAAAGAAAAAAAATACCAAAAAGCCTACAGCACCTGGTATTCCCAGGCGGTCTCCCATCCAGGTACTAACCAGGCCCGACCCTGCTTAACTTCTGAGATCAGACGAGATCAGGTGCTTTCAGGGTGGTATGGCCGTAGGCCCTAGCACTTCTGACTTTGGAGCTCTTGGCTTTACTCATTCGTCTTCAGGGCTAGCCTAGGAAACGAGACAAACCACCCTCATTCACCTAAAGCGAAAGAAAAAAAATACCAAAAAGCCTACAGCACCTGGTATTCCCAGGCGGTCTCCCATCCAGGTACTAACCAGGCCCGACCCTGCTTAACTTCTGAGATCAGACGAGATCAGGTGCTTTCAGGGTGGTATGGCCGTAGGCCCTAGCACTTCTGACTTTGGAGCTCTTGGCTTTACTCATTCGTCTTCAGGGCTAGCCTAGGAAACGAGACAAACCACCCTCATTCACCTAAAGCGAAAGAAAAAAAATACCAAAAAGCCTACAGCACCTGGTATTCCCAGGCGGTCTCCCATCCAGGTACTAACCAGGCCCGACCCTGCTTAACTTCTGAGATCAGACGAGATCAGGTGCTTTCAGGGTGGTATGGCCGTAGGCCCTAGCACTTCTGACTTTGGAGCTCTTGGCTTTACTCATTCGTCTTCAGGGCTAGCCTAGGAAACGAGACAAACCACCCTCATTCACCTAAAGCGAAAGAAAAAAAATACCAAAAAGCCTACAGCACCTGGTATTCCCAGGCGGTCTCCCATCCAGGTACTAACCAGGCCCGACCCTGCTTAACTTCTGAGATCAGACGAGATCAGGTGCTTTCAGGGTGGTATGGCCGTAGGCCCTAGCACTTCTGACTTTGGAGCTCTTGGCTTTACTCATTCGTCTTCAGGGCTAGCCTAGGAAACGAGACAAACCACCCTCATTCACCTAAAGCGAAAGAAAAAAAATACCAAAAAGCCTACAGCACCTGGTATTCCCAGGCGGTCTCCCATCCAGGTACTAACCAGGCCCGACCCTGCTTAACTTCTGAGATCAGACGAGATCAGGTGCTTTCAGGGTGGTATGGCCGTAGGCCCTAGCACTTCTGACTTTGGAGCTCTTGGCTTTACTCATTCGTCTTCAGGGCTAGCCTAGGAAACGAGACAAACCACCCTCATTCACCTAAAGCGAAAGAAAAAAAATACCAAAAAGCCTACAGCACCTGGTATTCCCAGGCGGTCTCCCATCCAGGTACTAACCAGGCCCGACCCTGCTTAACTTCTGAGATCAGACGAGATCAGGTGCTTTCAGGGTGGTATGGCCGTAGGCCCTAGCACTTCTGACTTTGGAGCTCTTGGCTTTACTCATTCGTCTTCAGGGCTAGCCTAGGAAACGAGACAAACCACCCTCATTCACCTAAAGCGAAAGAAAAAAAATACCAAAAAGCCTACAGCACCTGGTATTCCCAGGCGGTCTCCCATCCAGGTACTAACCAGGCCCGACCCTGCTTAACTTCTGAGATCAGACGAGATCAGGTGCTTTCAGGGTGGTATGGCCGTAGGCCCTAGCACTTCTGACTTTGGAGCTCTTGGCTTTACTCATTCGTCTTCAGGGCTAGCCTAGGAAACGAGACAAACCACCCTCATTCACCTAAAGCGAAAGAAAAAAAATACCAAAAAGCCTACAGCACCTGGTATTCCCAGGCGGTCTCCCATCCAGGTACTAACCAGGCCCGACCCTGCTTAACTTCTGAGATCAGACGAGATCAGGTGCTTTCAGGGTGGTATGGCCGTAGGCCCTAGCACTTCTGACTTTGGAGCTCTTGGCTTTACTCATTCGTCTTCAGGGCTAGCCTAGGAAACGAGACAAACCACCCTCATTCACCTAAAGCGAAAGAAAAAAAATACCAAAAAGCCTACAGCACCTGGTATTCCCAGGCGGTCTCCCATCCAGGTACTAACCAGGCCCGACCCTGCTTAACTTCTGAGATCAGACGAGATCAGGTGCTTTCAGGGTGGTATGGCCGTAGGCCCTAGCACTTCTGACTTTGGAGCTCTTGGCTTTACTCATTCGTCTTCAGGGCTAGCCTAGGAAACGAGACAAACCACCCTCATTCACCTAAAGCGAAAGAAAAAAAATACCAAAAAGCCTACAGCACCTGGTATTCCCAGGCGGTCTCCCATCCAGGTACTAACCAGGCCCGACCCTGCTTAACTTCTGAGATCAGACGAGATCAGGTGCTTTCAGGGTGGTATGGCCGTAGGCCCTAGCACTTCTGACTTTGGAGCTCTTGGCTTTACTCATTCGTCTTCAGGGCTAGCCTAGGAAACGAGACAAACCACCCTCATTCACCTAAAGCGAAAGAAAAAAAATACCAAAAAGCCTACAGCACCTGGTATTCCCAGGCGGTCTCCCATCCAGGTACTAACCAGGCCCGACCCTGCTTAACTTCTGAGATCAGACGAGATCAGGTGCTTTCAGGGTGGTATGGCCGTAGGCCCTAGCACTTCTGACTTTGGAGCTCTTGGCTTTACTCATTCGTCTTCAGGGCTAGCCTAGGAAACGAGACAAACCACCCTCATTCACCTAAAGCGAAAGAAAAAAAATACCAAAAAGCCTACAGCACCTGGTATTCCCAGGCGGTCTCCCATCCAGGTACTAACCAGGCCCGACCCTGCTTAACTTCTGAGATCAGACGAGATCAGGTGCTTTCAGGGTGGTATGGCCGTAGGCCCTAGCACTTCTGACTTTGGAGCTCTTGGCTTTACTCATTCGTCTTCAGGGCTAGCCTAGGAAACGAGACAAACCACCCTCATTCACCTAAAGCGAAAGAAAAAAAATACCAAAAAGCCTACAGCACCTGGTATTCCCAGGCGGTCTCCCATCCAGGTACTAACCAGGCCCGACCCTGCTTAACTTCTGAGATCAGACGAGATCAGGTGCTTTCAGGGTGGTATGGCCGTAGGCCCTAGCACTTCTGACTTTGGAGCTCTTGGCTTTACTCATTCGTCTTCAGGGCTAGCCTAGGAAACGAGACAAACCACCCTCATTCACCTAAAGCGAAAGAAAAAAAATACCAAAAAGCCTACAGCACCTGGTATTCCCAGGCGGTCTCCCATCCAGGTACTAACCAGGCCCGACCCTGCTTAACTTCTGAGATCAGACGAGATCAGGTGCTTTCAGGGTGGTATGGCCGTAGGCCCTAGCACTTCTGACTTTGGAGCTCTTGGCTTTACTCATTCGTCTTCAGGGCTAGCCTAGGAAACGAGACAAACCACCCTCATTCACCTAAAGCGAAAGAAAAAAAATACCAAAAAGCCTACAGCACCTGGTATTCCCAGGCGGTCTCCCATCCAGGTACTAACCAGGCCCGACCCTGCTTAACTTCTGAGATCAGACGAGATCAGGTGCTTTCAGGGTGGTATGGCCGTAGGCCCTAGCACTTCTGACTTTGGAGCTCTTGGCTTTACTCATTCGTCTTCAGGGCTAGCCTAGGAAACGAGACAAACCACCCTCATTCACCTAAAGCGAAAGAAAAAAAATACCAAAAAGCCTACAGCACCTGGTATTCCCAGGCGGTCTCCCATCCAGGTACTAACCAGGCCCGACCCTGCTTAACTTCTGAGATCAGACGAGATCAGGTGCTTTCAGGGTGGTATGGCCGTAGGCCCTAGCACTTCTGACTTTGGAGCTCTTGGCTTTACTCATTCGTCTTCAGGGCTAGCCTAGGAAACGAGACAAACCACCCTCATTCACCTAAAGCGAAAGAAAAAAAATACCAAAAAGCCTACAGCACCTGGTATTCCCAGGCGGTCTCCCATCCAGGTACTAACCAGGCCCGACCCTGCTTAACTTCTGAGATCAGACGAGATCAGGTGCTTTCAGGGTGGTATGGCCGTAGGCCCTAGCACTTCTGACTTTGGAGCTCTTGGCTTTACTCATTCGTCTTCAGGGCTAGCCTAGGAAACGAGACAAACCACCCTCATTCACCTAAAGCGAAAGAAAAAAAATACCAAAAAGCCTACAGCACCTGGTATTCCCAGGCGGTCTCCCATCCAGGTACTAACCAGGCCCGACCCTGCTTAACTTCTGAGATCAGACGAGATCAGGTGCTTTCAGGGTGGTATGGCCGTAGGCCCTAGCACTTCTGACTTTGGAGCTCTTGGCTTTACTCATTCGTCTTCAGGGCTAGCCTAGGAAACGAGACAAACCACCCTCATTCACCTAAAGCGAAAGAAAAAAAATACCAAAAAGCCTACAGCACCTGGTATTCCCAGGCGGTCTCCCATCCAGGTACTAACCAGGCCCGACCCTGCTTAACTTCTGAGATCAGACGAGATCAGGTGCTTTCAGGGTGGTATGGCCGTAGGCCCTAGCACTTCTGACTTTGGAGCTCTTGGCTTTACTCATTCGTCTTCAGGGCTAGCCTAGGAAACGAGACAAACCACCCTCATTCACCTAAAGCGAAAGAAAAAAAATACCAAAAAGCCTACAGCACCTGGTATTCCCAGGCGGTCTCCCATCCAGGTACTAACCAGGCCCGACCCTGCTTAACTTCTGAGATCAGACGAGATCAGGTGCTTTCAGGGTGGTATGGCCGTAGGCCCTAGCACTTCTGACTTTGGAGCTCTTGGCTTTACTCATTCGTCTTCAGGGCTAGCCTAGGAAACGAGACAAACCACCCTCATTCACCTAAAGCGAAAGAAAAAAAATACCAAAAAGCCTACAGCACCTGGTATTCCCAGGCGGTCTCCCATCCAGGTACTAACCAGGCCCGACCCTGCTTAACTTCTGAGATCAGACGAGATCAGGTGCTTTCAGGGTGGTATGGCCGTAGGCCCTAGCACTTCTGACTTTGGAGCTCTTGGCTTTACTCATTCGTCTTCAGGGCTAGCCTAGGAAACGAGACAAACCACCCTCATTCACCTAAAGCGAAAGAAAAAAAATACCAAAAAGCCTACAGCACCTGGTATTCCCAGGCGGTCTCCCATCCAGGTACTAACCAGGCCCGACCCTGCTTAACTTCTGAGATCAGACGAGATCAGGTGCTTTCAGGGTGGTATGGCCGTAGGCCCTAGCACTTCTGACTTTGGAGCTCTTGGCTTTACTCATTCGTCTTCAGGGCTAGCCTAGGAAACGAGACAAACCACCCTCATTCACCTAAAGCGAAAGAAAAAAAATACCAAAAAGCCTACAGCACCTGGTATTCCCAGGCGGTCTCCCATCCAGGTACTAACCAGGCCCGACCCTGCTTAACTTCTGAGATCAGACGAGATCAGGTGCTTTCAGGGTGGTATGGCCGTAGGCCCTAGCACTTCTGACTTTGGAGCTCTTGGCTTTACTCATTCGTCTTCAGGGCTAGCCTAGGAAACGAGACAAACCACCCTCATTCACCTAAAGCGAAAGAAAAAAAATACCAAAAAGCCTACAGCACCTGGTATTCCCAGGCGGTCTCCCATCCAGGTACTAACCAGGCCCGACCCTGCTTAACTTCTGAGATCAGACGAGATCAGGTGCTTTCAGGGTGGTATGGCCGTAGGCCCTAGCACTTCTGACTTTGGAGCTCTTGGCTTTACTCATTCGTCTTCAGGGCTAGCCTAGGAAACGAGACAAACCACCCTCATTCACCTAAAGCGAAAGAAAAAAAATACCAAAAAGCCTACAGCACCTGGTATTCCCAGGCGGTCTCCCATCCAGGTACTAACCAGGCCCGACCCTGCTTAACTTCTGAGATCAGACGAGATCAGGTGCTTTCAGGGTGGTATGGCCGTAGGCCCTAGCACTTCTGACTTTGGAGCTCTTGGCTTTACTCATTCGTCTTCAGGGCTAGCCTAGGAAACGAGACAAACCACCCTCATTCACCTAAAGCGAAAGAAAAAAAATACCAAAAAGCCTACAGCACCTGGTATTCCCAGGCGGTCTCCCATCCAGGTACTAACCAGGCCCGACCCTGCTTAACTTCTGAGATCAGACGAGATCAGGTGCTTTCAGGGTGGTATGGCCGTAGGCCCTAGCACTTCTGACTTTGGAGCTCTTGGCTTTACTCATTCGTCTTCAGGGCTAGCCTAGGAAACGAGACAAACCACCCTCATTCACCTAAAGCGAAAGAAAAAAAATACCAAAAAGCCTACAGCACCTGGTATTCCCAGGCGGTCTCCCATCCAGGTACTAACCAGGCCCGACCCTGCTTAACTTCTGAGATCAGACGAGATCAGGTGCTTTCAGGGTGGTATGGCCGTAGGCCCTAGCACTTCTGACTTTGGAGCTCTTGGCTTTACTCATTCGTCTTCAGGGCTAGCCTAGGAAACGAGACAAACCACCCTCATTCACCTAAAGCGAAAGAAAAAAAATACCAAAAAGCCTACAGCACCTGGTATTCCCAGGCGGTCTCCCATCCAGGTACTAACCAGGCCCGACCCTGCTTAACTTCTGAGATCAGACGAGATCAGGTGCTTTCAGGGTGGTATGGCCGTAGGCCCTAGCACTTCTGACTTTGGAGCTCTTGGCTTTACTCATTCGTCTTCAGGGCTAGCCTAGGAAACGAGACAAACCACCCTCATTCACCTAAAGCGAAAGAAAAAAAATACCAAAAAGCCTACAGCACCTGGTATTCCCAGGCGGTCTCCCATCCAGGTACTAACCAGGCCCGACCCTGCTTAACTTCTGAGATCAGACGAGATCAGGTGCTTTCAGGGTGGTATGGCCGTAGGCCCTAGCACTTCTGACTTTGGAGCTCTTGGCTTTACTCATTCGTCTTCAGGGCTAGCCTAGGAAACGAGACAAACCACCCTCATTCACCTAAAGCGAAAGAAAAAAAATACCAAAAAGCCTACAGCACCTGGAATTCCCAGGCGGTCTCCCATCCAGGTACTAACCAGGCCCGACCCTGCTTAACTTCTGAGATCAGACGAGATCAGGTGCTTTCAGGGTGGTATGGCCGTAGGCCCTAGCACTTCTGACTTTGGAGCTCTTGGCTTTACTCATTCGTCTTCAGGGCTAGCCTAGGAAACGAGACAAACCACCCTCATTCACCTAAAGCGAAAGAAAAAAAATACCAAAAAGCCTACAGCACCTGGTATTCCCAGGCGGTCTCCCATCCAGGTACTAACCAGGCCCGACCCTGCTTAACTTCTGAGATCAGACGAGATCAGGTGCTTTCAGGGTGGTATGGCCGTAGGCCCTAGCACTTCTGACTTTGGAGCTCTTGGCTTTACTCATTCGTCTTCAGGGCTAGCCTAGGAAACGAGACAAACCACCCTCATTCACCTAAAGCGAAAGAAAAAAAATACCAAAAAGCCTACAGCACCTGGTATTCCCAGGCGGTCTCCCATCCAGGTACTAACCAGGCCCGACCCTGCTTAACTTCTGAGATCAGACGAGATCAGGTGCTTTCAGGGTGGTATGGCCGTAGGCCCTAGCACTTCTGACTTTGGAGCTCTTGGCTTTACTCATTCGTCTTCAGGGCTAGCCTAGGAAACGAGACAAACCACCCTCATTCACCTAAAGCGAAAGAAAAAAAATACCAAAAAGCCTACAGCACCTGGTATTCCCAGGCGGTCTCCCATCCAGGTACTAACCAGGCCCGACCCTGCTTAACTTCTGAGATCAGACGAGATCAGGTGCTTTCAGGGTGGTATGGCCGTAGGCCCTAGCACTTCTGACTTTGGAGCTCTTGGCTTTACTCATTCGTCTTCAGGGCTAGCCTAGGAAACGAGACAAACCACCCTCATTCACCTAAAGCGAAAGAAAAAAAATACCAAAAAGCCTACAGCACCTGGTATTCCCAGGCGGTCTCCCATCCAGGTACTAACCAGGCCCGACCCTGCTTAACTTCTGAGATCAGACGAGATCAGGTGCTTTCAGGGTGGTATGGCCGTAGGCCCTAGCACTTCTGACTTTGGAGCTCTTGGCTTTACTCATTCGTCTTCAGGGCTAGCCTAGGAAACGAGACAAACCACCCTCATTCACCTAAAGCGAAAGAAAAAAAATACCAAAAAGCCTACAGCACCTGGTATTCCCAGGCGGTCTCCCATCCAGGTACTAACCAGGCCCGACCCTGCTTAACTTCTGAGATCAGACGAGATCAGGTGCTTTCAGGGTGGTATGGCCGTAGGCCCTAGCACTTCTGACTTTGGAGCTCTTGGCTTTACTCATTCGTCTTCAGGGCTAGCCTAGGAAACGAGACAAACCACCCTCATTCACCTAAAGCGAAAGAAAAAAAATACCAAAAAGCCTACAGCACCTGGTATTCCCAGGCGGTCTCCCATCCAGGTACTAACCAGGCCCGACCCTGCTTAACTTCTGAGATCAGACGAGATCAGGTGCTTTCAGGGTGGTATGGCCGTAGGCCCTAGCACTTCTGACTTTGGAGCTCTTGGCTTTACTCATTCGTCTTCAGGGCTAGCCTAGGAAACGAGACAAACCACCCTCATTCACCTAAAGCGAAAGAAAAAAAATACCAAAAAGCCTACAGCACCTGGTATTCCCAGGCGGTCTCCCATCCAGGTACTAACCAGGCACGACCCTGCTTAACTTCTGAGATCAGACGAGATCAGGTGCTTTCAGGGTGGTATGGCCGTAGGCCCTAGCACTTCTGACTTTGGAGCTCTTGGCTTTACTCATTCGTCTTCAGGGCTAGCCTAGGAAACGAGACAAACCACCCTCATTCACCTAAAGCGAAAGAAAAAAAATACCAAAAAGCCTACAGCACCTGGTATTCCCAGGCGGTCTCCCATCCAGGTACTAACCAGGCCCGACCCTGCTTAACTTCTGAGATCAGACGAGATCAGGTGCTTTCAGGGTGGTATGGCCATAGGCCCTAGCACTTCTGACTTTGGAGCTCTTGGCTTTACTCATTCGTCTTCAGGGCTAGCCTAGGAAACGAGACAAACCACCCTCATTCACCTAAAGCGAAAGAAAAAAAATACCAAAAAGCCTACAGCACCTGGTATTCCCAGGCGGTCTCCCATCCAGGTACTAACCAGGCCCGACCCTGCTTAACTTCTGAGATCAGACGAGATCAGGTGCTTTCAGGGTGGTATGGCCGTAGGCCCTAGCACTTCTGACTTTGGAGCTCTTGGCTTTACTCATTCGTCTTCAGGGCTAGCCTAGGAAACGAGACAAACCACCCTCATTCACCTAAAGCGAAAGAAAAAAAATACCAAAA